>NW_024540729.1:0-21446 GCF_016647625.1 Suillus subalutaceus
CCTCAAGCAGATGCGCAGCGGCAAAGGTGAGCACTCTTTCGCACTCACGGGGACTGGAGCGTGAGGCTGAGAAGGTCCCTTGTGCTGACAATAAATTTGCTTTGTGTTTGTCCTCCTCGCATCCGCGATGATTTAGCCAAGCTCGTTCTCATTGCTGGTAACTGCCCGCCACTACGCAAGTCTGAGCTCGAATACTATGCCATGTTGTCGAAGACGACCGTGCACCACTTCTCTGGCACGAACGTCGCACTTGGCACTGCTGCCGGAAAGCTTTTCCGTGTCGGGTGAGTGGTTCCGTATATTTCGATCCGTCACTCGAGCTAAACGGATTATCTCAGGGTCATGACTGTCAGCGATCCTGGAGATTCTGATCTCCTCACCTTTGCAGAGGGAAACGCTGCATAGACCCAAAATTGCGATGAGATGCCGGGAGTATAGGTTTATGCGCTCTATTATAGCCATATTTCGCGCATCGGCATGATAGCTCTTATGTTTACTACATGTCGGTATGATTCATGCGATGTAAGGAAACTGCAAAATTTTCAGAGGATATATTCTATCCTCTGGTCTGTGTCCTCTATCCGCGAGCGAGCAAGAATTGTACATTGGCAGCTATGCCCGATCCATTGGAAGGGCCGTGAACAGTAGTGCGAAGGCCCACGGGCAACCCACAAGTCTCAGGGTCCACCGAACGAAAAATGTATTCAATCAGTTGCATTATGCATAAACCTCGAGAACCCGTGCTGTGACTGACTGATCGGGAAAAACAGCGAGAAAGAAAGGTCATATTGAGACATCCGCCGCAGCAAGGGTAGTACAATACTACGATTATTTGCAGCGTAGAGTATAGCACCAGTCACGGTAGCTGTATGGGACAATGATGACAGTACACGACGACGAACAGTACATGATGCGACAACGATAATAGCCAATCAACAACCATGGTTCTCTGTCTCTCACCGCTACATTCGCAAGACTTCTCCATTGACCACTCCATCTTTCGCAAGCTCTCCAAATTTCCGCTCGAAGATGGAGATGCCGATGGTCGTAGGAACGAAATCATCACGCGGAGGTGGGCGAGGCATGGATTGAGGATACGAGAGCCTTTGGTTCTCGTTTAATAATGGTAGCTTCCTTCGTAGGTTGAGGACAATTTCCTTCGATTGCTGGGACGGACTCGGTACTGGGCGGACCAGATCATCGAGTGGAATGATGTGGTTCGAATCTGAGTCATCCTCGTCTGGCGCATCTAATCGTCTCCATTTTCGGGTAATTGGTTCTGCCGACGCGAGTGAACCGAATGGTTTGTGAGGTGGCAGTGAGACGAGAGGAATAGTGAACTGCCAATTGTGTAGTTTATGTTGCGACGGCAATGGTGGGGGATGAGTCATAATTCGTCGTGATGGTGGTGCAGTAGCAACGAGCTTGTCAAAGGCCCGAGCCATGGGCATATTGACGAGATCTTCATGATCAGTCTCGAAGTGAGACTTGAGTTGAGATGCTCGCGGAAAAACTCGCTCACAATCTGAAAAAGACGAAGCTGAGAACGAAGTAGATTGCCATTTTTAGAGTGAGACATACCTCGAACTGGACAACTAATTGTGAAACGAGACAGATGGCTGAGGTCCACATGTGCTTTGAGTGCCTCTTTTGTGGCATGCACACGACCTGCACATCTCAGATATTGACATTGGTACTGTCCCTCCTGCAAGTACAGCAGATAAGCAAAATAAGGTAAGTTGTGAGTGAAGAAAACTCACTATGTTAGATGTGCGATCACAATGTCTTAAGGTATGCTGTTTAATAGGGAGGCATATATTAGCACTGACCAGTAATGGAGGATGATGCAGATGAAATGGGTAAAGTGAGTGAATACTCACTCCAAGAGCACTTTAGAAAACCTTCAGCATGGCCACTCAGCACTGTTGACTTGAGAGCAAAGTATGACAGCTGAAGATTTGCTAAAGTACCCCTGGAGAGGAGTACAGCTCAGTACACCACCATCAGAACATCTATGACTAGTATCTACATCTACAGTAGATCAAGAGCTGATCTAAATTCACCTTTGTCAGATTAGACCAACTGTTGAGAATAACTGTACACCCTTCCCACTCGCATGGCATAGGTTTGATTACTTGGTGAGCAATATTAGGGATTTCATGGGGGAAAGGAGAAGATATGAGGGCCCAGCAACCTCAGACATCTAACAGAAGTTTGGTGATTGAAAAAGTTGAACAGTGTTTTTCATGACAGAAATAAACATAGGTAAACATTCATGACCACCTTGTCACTGCAGTTCCGAGGATGACTAATGTCTTCGCCATGTATTGCTGACCGAATTCCCTCAAATATCTAATGACTAAAACCATGGCAGGGTGTTGTTGATTCTCGCCTCTGCCAAAACATACCACATTGTCTGTGAAGTGTTACATAATCATTCAAGACCAACTCCCTGTGGTTATGAGTTCTAGTAGCTAGAGAAGACTAGGGAAGACTTTGGTATTAATTGAACTGACTCATTTGTAAGGTACATGTATAGTATATACTCTGATCCGCCAATATGAAGTTACTGGTCCATAAGCTCTAAGGTTTGACTTTGTTCTTGCTCAGCGCTGTTGCTGACAAATAACCTCCGTTCCAGCCATTAGTCACTACATCAGGAAAAACCTCCCGGAGGAAAAAACACATAATTTTGATAAAACGATGTAATTCAGAGAATTCTATGTAATTACAAGTATTAAGATAAAACTAGCTGAAAGACGATAAAGCACAATGAGATTCTCGATAATCATTTGAATAAAGAAAAAGTATATCTATCTATGTATGAATTCAACCAAAAAGTATTACAATTATCGAGAACCGTATCACTCGTCCACTCTCGCGGGACAACAGCTCCAAAATTCGGCATCAGATGGACACTACGCACAATATTGGCCAATGGCACGATACTTGCTACTTTTTCACCACCGCGCAATGATCGCGAGAGCTTGTAAAGTCCGTGATGTCGATCGGGAACCGAAGTGAATGGTTCAAACCATTCGATGTAAGCGAAGTGAGTGGGAACCTTGACTGTTGGCGAAAACAGGAGTGGAACTGATTTTGAGGGTAACGAGAAAATGACTCGCACTTGCCCAACGCGGACTCCTAGATTCAGACGACTGTGAGTGACTCCATCCTTAGCAAATAGTGGTGGCGAAACGTACCTTCTATACTAACAACATCTGGATTCCCAGAAATACTCACCAGAGCAGTATCTGAACGGCGAGGCCGCAGACTCGACCCTGAGTTGCATTGTGGTCTGGCATGTACAGAGTCCAACGTGGCTGTTGCATCACCGTGACCACGAGCGTCTACTGAGAGCCACTTTACCCTGTGAAAAACGGGGAGAGTTCGGAATGGGAAATGGACGTCCTGCGCTAACACATCCAGTGTTTGACTACGGAGGGGGATAGGATCACTGGCATGATTGAGTTGAGTGATATAGCGTGCAAGCGCTTCACGGAAATAGGTAGCACCGTAATCTTCGATGAGCTTGTCTATACTGACGGCCTTTGCAGTAGGGTGCTTTGAAACAGATTGAAGCCGACGAAAAGTCATATTGGGGGGGCGCGAATGGTAAGGCATAGTCTCTTCGGCACCAGCACATCGCCAGTTGATATACTTGTCATGGCGCATAATCTTCTCCTTGCGCTCGAGCCACCGCGTCATCTGCACAAATTCATCTTTGTGATTTGTAGCACGGTAAGCGTCCTTCGCGAAATCGATGTGAAGTCGTTCGGTATACTCAGTGTTATAGTTGTCCGTCGTACCAAACATCATAATCATGGCAGAATAGTGGCGAGCGGCATGCAGTTTAGGTAAATTGAAATTAGAACGGATACCGAGGTCAATGAAGATATCCTTATTCTTGTGGAAAAGGTCGAGTGCGTCATCCAGGAGCTGTAGTGACTCCAAGCTATGACATGGATATTGAGCAAGATAGAGGAAGTCCAGTAGGCCTTGCACTGCTCGTAGAAGACGGCCCGCATTTAGATTATTGGGCAAACGGATGCCGATGACGATGCCAAGGAGAAAACGGCAGATTTGAGCGTGTTCAGTTCCGCTTATACGCGACAAGCAGGTGATACCCTTGCTGAACAAATGTATATGGTGATTGGGAGGAAGACGGCGACACCGAGCGTCAATTTCGGCTCCTCCGCACGCGGCTGATAACCAACCTAAGAGATGCTTTATCAAGCCTTGATATAATTGATGTAACACGTCTGGTGTGATTGCACGGAATATGTTGGTGAATGGGAGATCTTCCCAGAAAGGATGGACAATGGGCTTGATGCCTGCTGCCGCGCAAGCACGTACAAATGATAGATTCCCTTCGTCAAGGGCAGCGAGGGCATCTAGCACCTTGGTTAGATTCCGTAGATGAAAAGGAGCCGTGTTGCTACCCGTGTCGTCCGCGTCCACGTCGCATTTTGGGCACTCTCCAAACTTGATCCCAGTCACAAGAAGCTGTTCTGGGTAGTCACCCACAAAGCTGGCAAATAATGGGTGGCAACGGCGGAGGGCACCATCCCCACTAGCCATACGAAGTCCATCTACTCCTATGGACTTCAGCGGAGCGAGAACACGACGCAAGCATGCGTGATAAAGGTTTGCCAAAGTCCGGCGGCGTGAAGCTTTGTTGGTGATATGCTGAAGGCGTGTACAAGGTAAATAAGCTAGAAGTATATGTGCCCCACGCGAAGGCTTGCGTCGTATTTCCTTCGGGATGTTGCCAATGGTGAGATACACAGGATAGACGGACTTGTTGCGGAACAATGTGACTTGTGTTTTGTCGGACGAGATAATGATGGGAATGATGGTGCCGCCTGGATTATCCTTGTCGAGTTTTTTCTAAAGTATTGTAAGTATCATATCTCATACAGACATAATGTCATTCGTACCTGTGTATCCCACCACCATTTGCCGGTGTGCATATCATGAAAGAGACGAATCGTCTCGTCTTCATCAGAATAATGCCGCTCAGGCGCAAATGCTAGATATTTGGCAAAGTCCGGATCACCATACAACGACTTGACACATTCGATGACGTCGCGATAATAGATGTCAAACGCTTCTCCAGCGACCACGATCTGCTCACGTTTGAACTTAGGACGGCCAGTCGGAAGCCCATGGTCGACAATAGCGTTCAGCTCATTCGCATTCTTGAACGAGAGTGATAAGCGTTCACTGATCTGAGAATCAAAATCATTAGTTAGTACAACAACTTTCGGAACAAATAGTATCCAACTCACCCCCTCGATTGCAAGCAAATCTGACAATGCCGTCGAACTCAGACCACGAAGCTTGGCCCATCTGGCGACCTCCCATTCCATCTTGGATGCAAAAGGGTGATACACATTCTCCTCCTCATTGGCCAGATGCGCCTCGTATTCTGCGTTTGCAGCACAACCGTGTGTTATTTGCTGACCAGCACGCAGATCTGGGTAGGGCACCACCACGCAACCACGCTGCCCTTGCACACGTGCTTGAATATCCTGGTGAGCACGGCGTTGATCTTCCCAGCCAGCTTCATCTTCATCGGCCAAATCCTTGATGGCATCCATGGTCGCGTCCTCGACTCGATCTTCAACGGGAGGCTCCCATTCAGGTTCAAAATTCCACCCCTCATCATCATCCTCGTCCCCAGCCTCAGCCTCGCCCCCAGCCTCAGCCTCGTACCCAGGCTCGTCAACCTCGTACCCAGGCTCGTCAATCTCATACCCAAACTCGTCAACCTCGTACCCAGGCTCGTCTTCTGCAGTCGGCTCGTCAGGCTCATCTCGTTGGTCCCTGGTATGTACTTGGGAGCGCGACTGATGGTACAGTGCTCGACAATGTGGGTTGCGGCTCTTGGCCAGATGTTGACTGAGACCAGTTACCGTGAAATCGTCACGGGAACAAGCAGGGCATTGAGTGGACATAGCTATGTTGCTGCGATCTTGGAGATAAGGGCCTTGAGTGTGAGTAGAACTAGAGTAGAGGAGGTGGATCAGTCTCCAATGAACAATACACCTTGTAAGACGATATACCTTGAGTGCGCGATGCTAAAATTTCCAGGGAGCGAAAACTTCTGGGGAGTGAGACCGTAACGACAGCACCATGAGGACATCCCACTAACCTAATCAAGGGGGGTTCAGGTAATCCAGGGCCTGTACAACCAGCTGGTCGGCCGTGACGCGGTTGTTGATTCCAGCGCTGGTCAGCCATGACGCGGTTGTTGATTCCAGCGCTGGTCGGCCATGACGCGGTTGTTGATTCCAGTGCTGGATGGCCGTGACGCGGTTGTTGATTCCAGTGCTGGTCGGCCATGACGCGGTTGTTGATTCCAGTGCTGGATGGCCGTGACGCGGTTGTTGATTCCAGTGCTGGTTGGCCGTGATGTGGTTGTTGATTCCAGCACTGATAAGCGCCAGACAATCCTGGCCGTCCTTTGAAAATTTCAAAACAAAGTTACAAATGAACACCTGAGGTAACGAGTGTCAGCTTATATGAACCTGGGCGCATGGAATGAGCTCACCATTTCAACTGCCTCCCTGGGCGACGCCCCTTGAAACTGGGGCCACGCACTAAAATTTCACGGAGCCCTCCGAGTCTGAGGCTCGACTCTTTTTCCTTCCAACGTTCTTCGTTAGCTTGTTGTCGCACCTTTCAATCTATATACAATGTCCGCACCTCCTCAGTCTCGTGGTGAGTGACGAGTCCACGCCAACAACTCACCATCAGCGTAGTAGACTCACTGGGTGTCCATAGAGCCGCGAAATGCAAAGAAAAAGGCTATGGAAAATGCAGGTAAGCATGCGAGTCTTGACCGAAAATTGATACTCACCTCCAACTTGAGTATGGATGCCTACTAAGTCGGCAAGGAAAGTCGCTCGTCAACTTGAGGCGTCTCCAGACCCACCATCAGCTGCCATTGCGAAGCCTAAACAAGTCAAAGAGAAAAAGATCAGCATCGGTGATCTTTGTTTGATGCCATATAAGCCAACTACTCACCTCGAATCAGTTAATGTGCCGCGCACAAACTTGAAAGTAGATCCCGCGCCAACCACTGCCAGCCTTGCTCGTAGCAACAAAGGTTTAGTACCTGCGAAACTGAGTGAGTCACAAATGAAACATAAACATTGGTACTAACCTTAGTGGCCCATGATAGAGCGCAAACATACCAGCGCCAGTGTTACAGAAGACGAGGAGGAGGATGGCGAAGAATCTGATGGCAGCCTTGCGGACTTGGAACGTGATAAGCCTCAGAGGCCTCAAGGTTAGTCATGATGATGATGGCGTAACTTACTCACATGACCGTGTACACGTGACAGCCATTTATGGTCGTCCTCGCAAACTCTGTCGCACATACGCCATGCGTGACGTCTCTGCGTTATTCGAGTCTGACGAAGATCAGGAGGAGGAAAATGGTAGCGATTCTGACGCTGACCGTGAGGAGAGTGAGGGTGAGCCTGGGGATCTGGAGTCAACCGCCATGATGCTCTCTGACGAGGTGAGTGAAAGTTGTTTACTTCAATATAAGCTGTAGTACTCACCACAGTCACGGTGACGGCGTGTCTCAAGGTCCCTTCGCTTGTCGGCAACGTTAAAGTCAACTTGAAGTCAACGCAGGTTAAATCCCGTGGCAAAACCCAGTCTGCCCATGATGCCAAACAAGCTGCAGAGGTGAGTCATGGTGTATACTATGTATTGAACTGACACAATCTTTAGATTCCAACCTGGCGCGATTTCGACAACGCTGAGTCCACTGACGGAACCACTACTGCTTGTGGCGAGTCCTCTGAGCCTTACTCTAGCGATGTCGAAGGTGCTCCGGAACCCAACTCTGCACTGACTCGATCGGCTCAGACCGTTGCTGCTCTCGTTCGAACGGAGAAGGGACATGTCAAATTACTTGATCAAAATAACGAGACTCGGCGAGTAGTGCGGGATGCGATTATTGATGCCAAAGGTTACATCATCTTTGTCGATGCTTATCCTGAGCTAGTCGACAAAAACCAAGTTGCACTGCAGTCTCTACTAACAGTGGCTGCGAATCGTGGAGTACACGCCATCAAAGAACGTCTTCAAACCGATGCGCAGTATGCGGCTCACCTCGCTAGTTTAGTAAGTCCTTTGCGTGTCTCAATTTTTCTTATGTTTTAACTATCTTTCATTACTTGAGGTGGAGCCTCGCATTCCGTTACTGCGCCGTGACCTTAAAGTCGCCGCGTGCACCAACATTGATACTTACTTTCGGCTCAGCAATAATGTGGTCAAGGCAAAGAAATTGATGGAGCAGCATGCGTATATCTATGCATTGAAGTTTGATGTAAGTAAATTTGTCCTTCGGTCTTCGCTGCTAGCCTCTGACTAACATTCTTCATCAACAGTTGAACGACGATGCTTCACCCATAGGCAAAAAACCCTACCAGGGTGACCTGCTGATCTTTCTCATATACGAGGCAGTCTTTAGCGGTCCGAAGTCTATCGGCATCAAGTTCGTCGAGCGCTTTGCCAAACTGGCGAACAACAAGGGCAATCGTCCTGAATGCCCCATTCCGTTACTCGCACTTGTGGCAACAGCGGTACCATCCTTTCTACCAATCTCTGTGCTATATTGATTCGTTTTACAGGTCTATGCAGCCCTTTTCTGGAAGACACTCGGCTCACCAGGGAAGTTTAACTTTACAGGGAATCAATTCAGCGAGACGTATGTGTTTCATGTCAAGTTCCTCGAGGACTTGAAGCGGGATGCACCGGGAAAGTTTCATTGCATGATGGCTGATATTTACGAAGCTGTACAGTAAGTTTTACAGGTATTCATGGTGCCATTTCAACTCGGATACTGACTCTGCTACTCGAAGGACCTTGAAACGGAAGGGGAACGATCATTTCGTTAATGAGCATCGAGATGCACTGGGGCTACTCGACCTGGATGGAATGGCAGATGATTAGGTCCTGTATTCATGCTGATCTATACCTGTAAACATCCCAGATTCGTGTATCACACCTTAATTTGCCTAGTCCTCCAAGTTGGCTGTGTTATGTATATCCTTTGATCAAATATTAGTCTTTTTTGCTCGTAATACCATCTAATGTGCGCGATTCGCTATGCTACGTTCGAAATATATTCTCTGAATTTCTCGATATTGCCTTTGAATTCATGATAATTATCCTTTATATACAAGGGAGTAAAAAAGTCTTTCTAAACTAAGTAATCATTCTAAAGCCCATAATTTGAGATAATTCAAGAGGATTACCGAGAATTATCATAGTTTAAAGTAATTTCCTGGGGGAGGGTTTTCCTGATGTAGTCAGCGTTGGCGCTTGCGCTTGTAGTATGACTGACTGTGTCTGACTCCAACACTCCCATCACAGTTAGGCTGGCAGACTCGTTACCCGGGTCATTGACACTCGTGGCATCATCCTTGGCTGAACACAATTTTGAGTAATGGTCGTTCTTCACAGGACATCTCTAGGCTTAGCAAATTCTGAAGTGTTGGAAGTCACATCTGTATCCACACTATATATGAAGCACTGTGCCCCATGGCAGTCAGTCAACAAAAAAGCTTGCTTTGACACCCATACCTCAGCAGTGCACTCACCAGAGTCTGTTGGCCAGGGCAGGGATCCCACTGGCATATGTGGCCCAATACTATCCATTCTCATTCATTTCGGTTATATAATTTTGTTCCATCAGACTTGTAAAATTATTGACTGCATCTACTATCGCGCTCCAGTAAGAACTTTCAACCGTGCTTCAGCCGCACGGGCTCTTCGTTCCCGCTCCACCTTTGCCCTCAACTCAACAGTTAAACCGAGAACGCCATCAGCTGCGCCAGACGAACCTCCGAGTTTTCGGGAAGCGGTAGGGTCTTGAGAGCGAGGCTCCGGCTTTGTCTCCACCTGTTCGTCATCGACGTCAGACTGTTTACCCTCCCGTTCTCTCTCTCTGGCCTCCCGTTCCCGCATTTTCTCTTTCAGGCCTTTCTTCCTTTGTTTTTTCTTCTCGTCCCTCGCTTCTTCCTTTTCCTTGTTGAAGGTGCTCGGGACACGTGCCGCCCCAAACCAGTCCCACCAGTCAGGGTGATCTCCCGCGCACTGGCGAAAGACGTCACGGACTGCTCTTGTACGGGCCAAGTCATAGGCAGTACGACGCGAACCTGCCCCTTGTAGAGGAGGCGCGTCCGATGCGTCAGATTCATTCGCGGCTTTGTCTGCCTGATACACGTCTGAAGACGGAATGATGATAGTTGGATTGGCGTGCAGTTCGTACAGTAGCCAGCGTGTAACATCTTCCTGGCCTGATTGCACAGCGACCTGGAGCAACGATGCGCGCCTATCCCCTGTCCATTCCGGTATTAGGGCATCGACGCCACCGAGGGAAGCGCCTTCGCGCTCCCAGAAGGATCTGAGAGGCTCTGAACGACCTTTGCTAATCATATCTAGTAATCGAGACCACTTCTCACGGTAGGCTTCCTCCTCTTTAGTCAATCGTTGTGGTTTTGCCTTTTCGGGCGCCGCAGCGGGCGCGGTGGAAGGCGTAACTTTGGGCTTGGGCAAGGAGGCAAGCAACGCTTCGTCCTGCGCTCGAAGCGCTTCCTCTGTAAGGTGTGATGTCTTCACTTGGGTGAGCTCCAGGAGACATCGCACAAGCTCAGATTGAGTCTGTAAAGTAGAAAAATAAGAATCGTGCAAGCGACGCGCCAAAGAAAAACGTACGGGTCGGCGCGTTGGAAAGGGGAAGGTCCTCAGACGATCGTCTCCTTTGTTGATGACGCAATTTTCGTAGTCGAGGAAGATCCGCCTATTAGAGACACTAGCACGTAACCAAATTCTTTCGCAGTCCTGAATGTCATCAGCCCAGTCAAGAAGAAGGTTGCGAATGTCCTAGGAGTGCATATTTAGCTATAGCGAGAAAAAGTAAGGCCCACTCACATCTCGGAGAGCTTGCTCGCCATAACGACGAAGCATGGCACCTGCACTGATGGCAGCACCCTTGGAATTGTCATTTACCGATTGCGAACCACCTTGTTTGCGGCGAGCTAGACGCGAATTTTCAGTATAACGAATAAGACGATCATAAGTATACCTACTAGTGTAACGGTGAAATGTCTTCTGTTTCAAGATTGACATCTGCGGCTTGGGTTTTGGCGGTTTCTTCTTCGCCTTTGCAGAGACAGTGGAATCCTGGTCTTCTGCAGGCCTACTGACTTCCACTATTGCGCCTGCAAAGTGACCTCCGGCAACCATAAACATAGCCCACTTGCGTCCACCTTTCACACGTTCTTGAATTTTCTTCAGCTCCGTCAAGTACGACGGAGCAGGGGTATCCGTTGGAAATAGCATTCTGTACACCCCGATTTGAGTGGATGGAGGCGAATGAAACCAAGAAACCGCTGTAAGTGGTGTTTGTCGCTCCTCGCTGGGCGAAGGCGATCTCGACGTTGGCTTGATTTTGCTGACGAGGGCCTTGACTGCATCGGAATCATCAGAACTCTCGTCAGATGATGCAGACCCTGAAAGGGAATCTTCAAGCCCTAGCTTATACAGGACAGGCTTAGTCAAAGTGAATGACGAGCAGTTGGAAGTGCCTACCGTCAACAAGCTGCGCGAAGGCTGGCTCCGTCACAGGGCTGCCGCCCCTCAGGCGAATCTTTACATTGTATCGATGCCAATCGGATCGAAAATGAGATCGTTGCTCAGTTACGTCTGCAAATGTCGCTCCAAGACAAATGTTACACGCTCTCGCGTTGTCTGATACTGGAGGAGCTGTTTGTACGAGAGTCGAGACTTCCGGGGGTGGTCGACTGATTAGATTCCGAGGTGTAAGGGTCTCCAGCAATTCGGGAGGCAACGAAAAGACATGGTATCTCTGGGCCATTTGCGCTGGTTTTGTTATGAGTCTGTTGACAAAATCTGAGCAAAAATAATGGTAATATAGGGCAAACCACGGACCCGTTAAGATGACTGTCACTGTAAGAGTCACTAATGCCATACTATTTCGGAGATAACCGAATTTAGTACCTAGACTGATTGGCTACCAAAATAGTTTTACAACCGTATCATCATGGTGTCTGCAGATTTCGCAGAACGGCCAGTCGAGAAGCTCGTGCTGTTCGATGTCGATGACACGTTATCGCCCCCACGTAAGGTAATTCAGCTTCCCGACGACTACCACACTTGATGTCGAGATCTCGCGACAGGGGGCATCTCCAGAAATAATTCAACTCCTGCGCGACCTCAGAAAGCAGGTCGCTATAGGCTTTGTTGGCGGGTCTGATCTCGTCAAGATATCTGAACAGCTCAGTATTGGCGATTTCAATGGTGCGAGACTCGTCCCATTGACTGCTAAGATACTCACACGCATTCGTAGTTCTGGAGGAGTTCGACTTTGGGTTCGCTGAGAACGGCCTTACCGCGTATCGACTCGGAAAGCCGCTGGAGTCGCAGTCCTTCATCAAAACGGTAGGCGAAAAGGACTATCAGGAGCTGGTCAACTTCATCTTGCACTACATTGCTGACATGAACATCCCGATCAAACGGTGAATTTCTATGATCCTTGGCTGTCGATCAGCCCATTCACTTGCAAATTTCAGTGGAACGTTCGTCGAATTCCGCAAGGGCATGATCAACGTCAGCCCTATTGGCCGCAATGCAACGTGGGTTCACTTACGTGCTATTCCCTGAACTTGTATGAACACCCCTGGACTCCGCAGTGTCCAGGAACGCAATGATTTCGAGGCTTATGACAAGGTAGCAACATTAGAAAATCATTCATTATCATACTCACTGATTCTCTGCAGGAACACCACGTTAGGGCCGACTTTGTGGAAATCCTCCGGGAGAAATTCAAACGACTGAATCTAACGTTCTCTATCGGTGGCCAGATATCATTTGATGTCTTTCCACACGGGTGGGACAAGACTTACTGCCTTAGACATGTCGAGAAAGATAACTTCGAAGAAATCCACTTTTTCGGGGACAAGACGAGCAAGGTAAGAGTCGAATTTCTTACTAGGCGAAATTTTGTCCCCTTGACAATTTCTGTGAAGGGGGGGTAACGATTACGAGATCTTCAGCGATTCTCGCACTGTCGGGCATACTGTTAAGAGTCCTGCAGATACGATGAGAATCTGCACAGAGCTCTTCCTGTCATAATGTGCTCGATGTAAGTTCAAGGCCCATGGACTCGCGTAGAATTGGGGATAACAGTTACAACTATACCAATGATTCTTTGTTATTGTACATGGACTAGTCTATAGTAGATAGCCATTGTATGTCGAACTTGTGGACCATGACGAATTGTGTACATAAGCGAACAAATACGACCATACGTGTTTCTACTCAAAACGCGTGCCTTCAAGTCTTATTAGTGACCAGATCTACATCGACTATATTTACTCGGCACGCTTGTGGCACGCCGTTGTCTGTACTCTTCCTCTCATCTACTGAAACGTGACGATGGTTGGCCCGACGAATTCCACACGGCAAAATCAGCCAATGGCGCGCACGCGGTAAGGATGAGAGCGCGTCACAAACGTCCTTACTCTCAGATATATGTTTTGACAGTACCAAGCCGGATGTAAACTCAGAACCTGCCGCGAAAAGGCGCAAATTAGCTCTATCCAACTCCCAGAAAACGCATGATTCATCCTTTGCAGACGTATTGGAACAGCTGAGTCAGGACAGAGCACATGACGGTGTTGGTATGTAGCATGGAGAATTCTCCAGCACTTTGATTATTGATAGTTCGAACAGCTGCAGAGGGTGGGGCTGATAGCTGGGCCCGTCCGAATCTTCCATCCATTAATGAGAAGCGGAATAGTATCGGTGTGTACACATGTTGCCTCACTCATCAACTTACGGTGCTACTCCTTTCAGTTTTTCAGCAATTGATATCGACGAAGCAACGGACTACAGCAATGGGTCTATCGTATTGAGGTTGTTTGGGGTGACCGAGGTACCTCCTTTATACTTGTGCCTTTACGTAGCTCTCAAATCACCTTGCAGGACGGAAACAGCGTACTCGCATATGTCACTGGGTTCCTTCCTTACTTCTATGTCGCTGTCCCTCGCGGCTTTGATGAGTCAGACATGGACGCATTTGCAGATCAGTTAAACGTATGCATTGTGGTGACGCATAAGGTATACCGTGGCTGAACTTGCCTACAGAAACAGGCTCAAGGCAACTTCGTGAGACAAATAGAGATCGTCAAGCGGCGCAGCCTTTGGGGCTATCGTGGAGACGACTGGATCCCTTTCATGAAACTTACAATATCCGAACCGAGAAATCTCCCGAAATTCGAGATGAGTTTTTCGTTCTGCACCAATGCTTTCTGCATGTACTAATTATTTTTTTGACCAATACGCTTGTTTGAGAGGGGCGAGTGTGGGTTTCGAGACTTTTTCCCCACCGGACAACCTTGTTCAACGTTCGAGAGTAATATTGCGTACACCCTTCGTTTCATGATCGATACCAAGGTATGGATACATGTGTCGCAAAACCTCTGAAATGACAATTCTGTAGGTTGTAGGCATGAACTGGATTGAGATTCCTGCCGGTCAATACAAACTTGTGTCCGAGAAAGACAAGAAATCCACATGTCAAATCGAGCTTAAAGTCAGGTAATTTTCACTTCGTTTTGTCGTGTATATAAATGTCTGATGATATTTTGCGCCAGGTGGGATGCCTTCATCTCGCACCCACCGGAAGAAAACTGGCAGAAGTTTGCACCTCTTCGTATATTGAGCTTCGATATCGAGTGTGCTGGACGGAAGGGCATTTTCCCCGAGGCACAGGTTGATCCAGTCATCCAGATCGCTAACATGGTGACGAGGCAAGGTATGGGATCTGAAGTTTTTTCTGTATATTCACTCATCGCTGGATTCCAAGGCGAGACCAAGCCGTTCATTCGCAATATTTTCACTTTGAATACATGTTCACACATTGTCGGCTCACAAGTGATGTCGTTTGACGATGAGGCTGAGATGTTGCAGGCCTGGCGAGACTTTATTGAAGAGGTTGACCCGGATCTTGTCATCGGGTACAACATTGCAAACTTCGATTTTCCATATCTCATGGATCGAGCCAAGCATCTCAAGGCAAATAAGTTCCCTTTTCTTGGTCGCATAAAGGGTACGCATCTCTGTTTGCTGTGATAAGATCATACTTATTTTGTTTTAAAGGTTCCAAAACTCAGACGAAGGAAACGCATTTCTCTTCAAAGGCATACGGGCAGCGCGATTCCAAAGATACAGAGCTAGAAGGTCGACTACAACTCGACGTTCTGCAATTCATGCAACGTGAACACAAGCTACGTAGTTATACCCTCAACTCCGTCTGTGCACAGTTCCTTGGTGAGCAAAAGGAGGATGTGCACCACTCCGTTATCACAGAATTGCAGAATGGTACCCCAGAGTCCAGACGTCGGCTGGCCGTCTACTGTTTAAAGGTGATCGAGTCTTTTTTGCGTCGTCTTTGTCGTTCTTATAGTTGCTACAGGATGCATATCTCCCCCAGCGACTGGTGGACAACTCATGTGCTTCATCAACTACACTGAAATGGCACGTGTCACGGGCGTTCCCTTCAACTACCTCCTTTCCCGTGCCAGTCCATTAAGGTGCTTTCCAGCTATTTCGCAAGGCCAATGAAGAGGGATATGTCATCCCTGTTATGAAGGGCGAGGGTTCGGATGAGCAATACGAAGGTGCCACTGTCATCGAGCCGAAGAAAGGGCTACTAGACAACACCGATTGCAACTCTTGATTTTAGCTCCTTGTATCCGTCCATCATGATGGCACATAATTTGTGTTATACGACGCTCCTCGAAAAGAGTACCAGTGATCGCTTTGCAGCTTGTCAAGGACGTAGACTATATCCAACCCCCCAATAACGGTATGTTAGAGCTGTTGGATATGTAGTTTGCAGATCAGTCGGCTAATGTTTCTATTTAGATTTCTTCGCTACTACGGCAAAACGAAAGGGTCTACTACCTACTGTCTTGGAAGATTTGATCTCTGCTCGTAAGCGTGCGAAGGCAGATCTCAAGAAGGAGACCGATCATCCAAGCGTGCAGTCTTGGACGGTCGTCAGCTTGCTCTGAAGGTGCTGTGGATTCAGCTAGTACAGCGACCCTATCTGATCTCAGTGAATTGCAGATCAGTGCCAACTCTGTTTATGGGTTCACTGGTGACGACGATTGGAAAATTGCCCTGCCTTCCTATCTCCTCCAGTGTGACAGCATATGGGCGTCAGATGATCGAGAAAACTAAGCAGGTAAGTCGTAGTCTGTCCGCCAGTGAACACCCGACCAATAACCCTTTGTAGGAAGTTGAAGCAGAATTCTCCATCAATAATGGACACGCTTATAATGCCGAAGTAATTTATGGTGACACTGACTCTGTCATGGTCAAGTTTGGGCCTGCGGAGCTGAAAAGGTCATGGCTCTCGGTTCGTACCAACCAGCAACCTAACTCGCATGCAATTTAAACTATTCTACAGGAGCGGAGGCGGACGGATTTTGTGACGGTGAAATTTTGTCAGACCTAATCAAGCTCGAATTCGAGAAAGTTTATTACCCGTATCTTCTCATCAGCAAGAAGCGGTACGCTGGACTTTACTGGACAAAGCCAGACCAAATGGGACAAGATGGACTCAAAGGGGATCGAAGTTTGTCTTCATTTTCATAGTTTTACTGTGGATATACTGAATTAAGGAATCTAGACGGTCCGGAGAGACAACGTCGGCTGGTATCAACGGTCATACGAACTTGCCTAACATAAGATGTTGATCGATCGGAGACGTCAGAGCAGCTGAGGAGTAAGTACACGCTCTTTGTCTTTTGGTGCTAACTCAACTATCCCAGGTACACAAAGCGCGTGATATCAGATCTTCTGCAGAACAAGGTTGATATGTCCCAACTGGTGATTACAAAGGCTCTGGCCAAGCTGGTATGTGGATTTTGAACGAGAATGGTGCTGGTGCTCTAATGTCTGCAGATTATGCTGCGAAGCAAGCGCATGTGGAGTTGGCAGAGCGCATGCGGCAAACGTGACGCAGGTTTGTGACTGATTGGTTATCTGGTATATGTCCTGATATCCATGGTCAGGTTCTGCACCGGCCTTGGGTGACCGTGTCGCCTACGTTATTGTTAAGGGCATTAAAGGTCGAATTCCGCGTCAAGTATCATAGCTCTATGCGGACTTGGGGAATAGGTGCTGCTGCATACGAAAAATCTGAGGATCCCCTTTATGTATTGGAGAATAACATTCCCATCGATACCAATTATACCTCGAAAACCAGCTCTCCAATCCTCTTATGAGAATTTTTGAACCCATCCTGGGTGAGAAGGCAGCATCGTTGTGTATGTCGCTTCATTCGCTGCATGAATGTCTGCTTTTGATATGTTCCAAAGTATCTGGCGCGCACACCAGGACATCCAGATCGCAACTCCAACAGTTGGCGGTCTGATGAAGTTCGCAGTGAAGACGGTAACATGCCTTGGGTGCAAACTCCATGCGGTCGAATAACAGCGTAAAAGTAAGCCCAAACAAAGCGTCTGATCCTATCTCACTGCCGCCTTTGCTGCAGATGGTGCCGTGTGCAATAACTGCCGACCAAAGATCGGGGAGTTATATCAAAAGCAAATCACAAGCGCGTCGCAGCTGCAAGTACGGTTCTCGCGACTGTGGACGCAATGCCAACGTTGTCAGGGCTCTTTGCATCAAGTGAGGCTATGTTTGTTTTGCTTCGACTGTCATTGACACTGCGGTTGATAGGATGTGCTATGTTCGAGCAAGGACTGCCCGATATTCTACATGCGGAAGAAGGCACAAAAGGACGTGGAAGATGCGAACTCTGTCCTCGAGCGGTTTGATGCAGATCTGTGGTAGTTGATCTCGACGTATCGTTATTTTCGTTTCGCTTGGTTTTTCTGCACTGTTGTATCATTAATCATCCTAGCAATATTTCCTTCAAGTGTGGTCTAGCCTGATTTCTAAAGTGGTTGCAGGTACTGCGTTAAACGTCTGAACCTTGACCGCTGGAAGCTTAATGCAACTGACACGGACGGTCAACGGGGTGAGGGTCTTGATTGGAACAGCTGTGCGCGAGCACGAGCATCCTCCTTCCTCACCACCCCACTTTTTCCTCTCGGCTACCTGTTTGTAAACATCTGAAGCATAGTGTCTGTGGAATTGGGACGGGGACAGCTTGCTTTTACCAAGACCAACCCACTGTACGCATAATGTGCACCAGCCTTGGCAGTGCGCGTTGGATTTACACAGACCTCTGGTTAGTGGACCGTAGTGCTCAATCGTTCCTCAAGTGAGTCGATTGCCATATCCTACTCCTGCTTGTTCTGCCCTCAATCCTCCGGGCATTGCTCATTTAGTGGAAGCGGAAATTCGTGCTCCGTTTCTGCCACAACGTCCTCTGCATCCAAGTGTCCGACAGTTTCGGCCAAAGGATGGATCGGATCACGGTCACCTGTGCAAGCATTACCCATTGGTGAATCCCCAGACAACGTGTTGAGATCCTGGCCCATGTTCACTGCCGGACATTACCGCAAACTTAATCCTTGGTTGGGAATGTAGCATAGTCAATAGCTGTGCTGGACGACCATGTCACGCAATTTGAGATGCAGACGCGACTATGAACCGCGCTTTGAAATTGCATTCGTCGTCCTCAGTGCAACTTGAAGAGTATTTCCCCAGCATCAAAACACTTGTAGATGACTCGATATACTTAGCTAGTAATCGTCAAGCGTAAAATGTGAGCACTCAGTAGTTTCAAACAGGGGTGTCCCAGAAAGTGTATTAACAGTGAGTATACAACAAAGTATTATATCGAGCCATGAGCGTAAAGTCACAGCCTGAAAATTAAGAAAGAAGCCTTCTTCCAATGCAATGTACCGTTACATGTATCCATAATGATGGTGTGATGAGTTTGAACTGTACAGAAAAAAATATATGCAGCGTGCCCTGTCTTGCAAAACATCGAGTTGAATTGCATGGATGTGTGCATTAGAGATGATCTCTGTGATGCTTACCTCAGAGCGGTGGCATGCAAGCCGGAACCCAAGCGAGGACAGACGAAAGCTAATCCTCGGTCAAATCGAGGACCTCCATAGTGGTTTGCTGCCGTCGTGAGACCCCGCCTTCCAAACTAACACACGAGGACTTCCGGTCCTCAGATGAGGCCAACTGGGTTCGTAAATGCTGGAGCTCCATCTGCGAGATAAGAATGAGGTGAAAGGCCCGAAAAATGTCGAGGAGAGAGTTTACCTCAAGACGTTGAATTCGGGGCTTCACATTCTTTAAGCGCAATGGCAAATGTGAAGGCTCATAAGGTCCGTCAAAGATTTCGATTTCATCGTCATGATCTTTGCATCTTCCTTGCTTGAGTTATTTGACGTCGGCGGCGCTATGCCCATTGCCTGCAAGATGTCTGAGATTGAAAACGGTGTGAGTGGCAGATATGTGTAGAAAATAATGTGGCCTACCCAAGCGCGTGTTTGAACACGAAGACAGTCGCAGGTCGGTTATCCGGTTTGAACACGGTGCGATATGTGGAACGACCTGGCCCATGATTCACTGGTCGGGGAACTTCGTCTCCGAAGCTTAACAGATGATGATGATCAAAAAGTGAAACAAAGGGTGAAATTCTACGCACATGACACGATGAGCACAAGCCTTCTTAGAACCGTTCATGCACCTTGCCTTCTCGCACACGGAGGGTGTGACTTTTCGATTTACCATGTTTAACTACCTGCACCTTCGTGTACTCCCCGTTTCTACCCTCAACACAATCTGACCTATGTCATTCGAACTTTGATCACCGAGCATTGAGTCATCGTCTGAAGATTAGTGTTACAAGGAGGAACTAGACTCTTTTAGCATACTGACCAGTAAGCTCAAGTTTTGAAAACATGAAATCCCTGGTGACTGAGTCACTGCCCCAGTACGTGCATTCCTTCATACCGACCCAGGTCGGGTGTACAGTTTGTCTAGCACAGCGAACACCGTCAACGAAGATAGCTGCTTGAATGCTCCAGGACTGCTCAGCGGCGTTCATCCACCTGACTCCAAATTTCTTGTAGAGGCATTTAAGGCTTTCGCCAGTATATATTATGAATAACACACCTTCCCCTCTTCCGATGCAATCCAGCAGGTTATTCTGTTCTCCATCGGTGTGCTGGAAACAACAGCAGCATACTCCGGGAGCTCCTGGTCGTCAACGAATACATAAGCAGACAAGTCTCCAAAAATCATGATGTACAGCAAATGTAGATATTTCAAGACTTTTGAGAGACGCGAAGTAGGTAAAGTCAACGGGTTGACCGTCTATATTTGAAATTCATGAATTTAAGTGGTCGGATCACGTGCAATTAGAGTTGCATTATGGTTGTGCCCGGTGTTTCCCCTATTATCACCCATAGTCAATACTAATAGCTGTGCTGAACGACCATGATGCAGACGCGGCTATGAACCGCTTTGAAATTGCATTCTTCGTCCTCAATACAGTGCAGTATTCAATTTGAAGAGTGTTTCCCCATCATCGAAGCACTTGTAGTTGACTCGATATACTTAGCTAGTAATCATCAAGCGTAAAATGAGAGCACTCAGTAGTTTCAAATGAAGGGGGTCCTAGTAAAAAGTTCATATTAACAGTGAGTATGCAATAAAGTATTATAATGAGCGACGAGCGTAAAGCCACAACCAGAAAATTAAGAAAGAAGCCTTCTTCCAATGCAAAGTACCGTTACGTGTATCTATAATGATGGTGTGAATGAATTTGAACTGTACAGAAAGAATATGTGCAGCGTGTTCTGTCTTGCAAAACATCGAGTTCCTGGGAGTTGAATTGCATGGATGTGTGCATTAGAGTGATCTCTGTGATGCTTACCTCAGAGAAGTGACATACAAGTCAGAACCCAAGCGAGGACAGACGGAAACTAATCCTCGGTTAAATCGAGGACTTCTGTAGCGGTTTGCTGCCGCCGTGAAACCCCGCATTCCAACTTAACACGTGAGGGCTTCCGGTCCTCAGACGAGGCCAACTGGGCACGTAAACGCTGGAGCTCCATCTATGAGATAAGAATGAGATGGGGGGCCTAAAATGTCGCCGAGGCGAGAGTTTACCTCGAAATATTGAATTAGGGGCTTCACATCCTTTGAACTTGAAGGCTCAGCGGTTTGCTGCTGTCGTGAAACCCCGCATTCCAACTTAACACGGGGTTTCCGGTCCTCAGATGAGGCCAACTGGGCACGTAAACGCTGGAGCTCCATCTGCGAGATAAGAATGAGATGGGGGGCCCAAAATGTCGCCGAGGCGAGAGTTTACCTCAAAATATTGAATTAGGGGCTTCACATCCTTTGAACTTGAAGGCTCATGAGGTCCGTCAATAATTTCGATTGATCGT
>NW_024540730.1:0-21443 GCF_016647625.1 Suillus subalutaceus
AGTGTTCCCCGGTGTTCGATGATCCGATCAGCACTACATCTCGGGTTATTTGGTGGTTGCAACTTTGGGACTGGCAACACTCGACAACGTCCAATGTGAGTGAGCATTGTTAGACATACTGGTCGAAAGACTTGAACTTGAAAGTTAACCCTTGATTTACGTAGTGCAACCTCAGTGACACCATGACATATTTCCGAGAGTCAATCGATTTTTGCTTTGTCGGAAACGATAGGTTGTTGATGGCCAGCGATGAGTTGAAGCTCTATTCAATCGAGGATATGTCCCGAGAACCGCAATTGCTGGCATGCTACTTTTACCCTTTCCAGTGGCGAGCATGCAGTGCCACCTACCCATCAATGATATTGCGCATGGCTCACAAATGCAGATGCAAGCCCAACAAACGATGTGGACCTCAGACCCTGAACATCGACTGTTGTGCTATGCTACGTTCCGTCCGCGTCTCGTCTTCGTCATCTCCACCCGTATTTTCTTCGATCTCGACTCGAAGCGCGTGGGTGAAAAGGCAGTGACAATACCATGGCAAAATTGGGGCCCTACAAATACTCGTGTGTTTCCGGATTCATGGAAACTTTGCGTCAGCGGGAATCGAGTTCTACAGGCATTCCCTGCAGGCTCTAGGTCCCAGTATAGATTGCATATGATGGACTTCAGTCCGTTGGCTGTTGAGCGCCGGCAAGGTCTAGGACGAGTGGTGAGGGAGCCGTCTGAAACAGAAATCCATAAGCAGGGTAAGGCGTTGATAACGTCTCTACCTTATGTCGAGGTCGTGTCCGACATAGTCTTCGATGCTGTCGAATTAATCGGGATGTGGGTCGATAGGGATAGAATTTATTTAGCCAAGATGATGGATCCGCCTGAGGACAACGTAGGTTCCTCCATAGAAGTCCGCCATATTGATACTGATTTCATTCAGCCTGGGGATCGAAGAATGGACCAGCTTAAAGTCATCGAGATGTCGATCGTCGACCACTCGTGATTGTGGTCTAGGCGTCCCTGAGCCTGTGTTTGACTAGGTAACCCAAATAGAAATAAGACGCTGGCAGTTGAAAGTACTTTCCACGGACCACGGTATAGTTGGATGTTATAATGCTTTTAGGTATGACCTGAAGTTCTTGGGAAGCATGTCGCATATAAATAATGTTATTGGCAGGCAGAAGCTAAGGACTCCTCGTGTATATAATATCTATATAATCTAGGGTAACTGAGAAGCTGACCGTAAACATCAGCATTGGACGTAAGTTCTCTGGTCTGGACTAAGCAATCCCATCTCCCTCATCATTATCTGTAACGCAAGGAACTGAGAGTAGAACCGTGCTGCAAAGAGATCGCCCTCTGCAAACCAGAGTCCATCGTCTGGAGTAGAACGTCAGCATCCCCGAGTCGCGCAATCAAATCAACAGAATACTGACGTCCAGTCGGCCTCCAAACACCTGCAAGCTCACAATCACTATCCCATCCTCCAAGGTCATGGACGGCATCCGCGACCTGGGGCCCAAAAAGACTCTCGGCGACTTGTTTAATCGTAGTTTTCGAGTACCTGTAAACAATGCGTCAGAAGTGCGCAATCAGACGGATAGATGTTTGAAAGATATACCCAGTTGCGAAGATGACAAGATCGGCCATCACACGCGAACCATCGTCGAATACCATCCCTGTAGGGGTGAAGTGGGAAATCTCGTGCCCGGACTTGACAGTGATCTGGTTGCTAGTAAGCGGCATGCGTGGGGAAACTCAGTGAAAGTAATAATACCTTGCCAGACGTGATGAGCTTTGCACAACCCCGGTCGATGTAAAAGCCACCTGGAACGTCGGTAAGAAAATAGAACCATACAGAATAAACATACTCACCTCGTCGAACGGAGAGACGGCAAGAAGTTGTCCTCGGGGCCGGGAAGGAGATAACCATTCCGGGACAAATTATCCCTGAGGTCCCTAAGGGAAAAAGGTCAGATGAAGAAATTGTCTTCAAATCTTGCTAACGAACTGGTCGATATGGGCATGCATCTCCATGGCGTTGTACTGGGAATTTCGTAGAGTTGACAGGGGGAGAGCGACATAGAAGCGGTCGGCGATCTCTGTCGGAGGAAGGTCCTGCCCCACATATCCTACGAGTCAAATGAGCGAAGATCTCCGCAGCAAGTACACTGAGATTACCGGTAAGCAAACGGTCGATCGTCTGGCGACTCACAACGGCAGTCGGGGAACGCTGGACAAGTACTGTTTGAGACCCATGATTCGCCATGTCCTGAGCAATATCGTGCGCAGAGCATCCTCCGCCGACGACGACAACTTTCTGCTGCGCGCTGAAGCAGGAAGAGGACTTGTATTCGCTTGAATGGACAATAGAACCGATAAAGGAGCTCTGCACACAGAGAGTTAGCGTCGACAGAGAATTAAGTCGTATTTGCGTACTTTTCCTGGAATAGAAGGCGTAAACGGGAGTGCACCTCCCATTGTACCAACGCCCGTTGCACCAATCAGGTGCCGGGTTGTCACGGTAATACATGTTTTCCCAGAAATAGATATGGTTAATGTCCAGGTACTTGACGAAGCGTCATATGAAGCAGCAGAAATGTGCGCCAAAGTCACCACATGAAGACCAAGAATCCTTGGGTAATTTTCAAGGTAGTCGGCAACGTCTCTGCAGGGGGTATATTTTCCGCATCCCTCTGGGAATGTGACGAAGGGAAGATGATCTGTTGGTACATCAGCATAGTACGAGGTTGGCAGTTCTTCGGCTGCACGTACTGAACGCCCTGGGAGTATTCGTCTCCAGAGACTCGTATCGAGAACGCCAACTATCCCCAATTGCGCCGGATCTCTCCAAGACAAGTGTAGAGATGCCGAGATTCTCCAAACGGGCTGCCACGGATAAACCGCACTGACCTGCACCCACGACGACCGCTGTGTAATCCATTGTAGTGTTCCACTCGGCGGGACGACAGAGAGGCGTATGTACACCAAAACGATCGACCACACCGGACAAGCGATCCATCATGGTGACAAAGGACCAAGCCTTCCATGAGGAATCCTCGCTTTGAGTCAGAGTGAAGACGCCAGTGCACTGCGCCATGACTGTATGGAATTGAATAATTCCCTGGATGAACGTTCTCGTAGGACTAATGCGCCGATGACGAACACCTGGCAAGAGTCGGAATTGACTTGGCCGCGCAAAAGCAACGGGAGCTGAGAAAAATTGCTGGATTTTTGGAAGTGCGTGCAAGGTGCGAAAATCAGGAGTGAATGCCAAGAGATCTCGCCAGTAGCTATCGTTTGTAAACGAACGCTCGAGAATAAAACTGGGGCTGGATAGGTCACAAATCAATGCAGAAAGCCACGCGGAGGAGATTGCCTCTGGTATCCAACAATAAGTGGACCTGGTTTGATTTTGAAATGCAGGCTTACCTGCAGATAATGGAGCAGAGAAGGTTTCTACGTCAGACATATCTGTTGAATGTCCTGTCTCAGCGTATTGCAGCTGGATTTGTGGATTGAGACTGAGTATTTGTATCCTTCTGATCTATAAGGCGGTGGCACGAATAGCTCCTGACTTGCCAGACAGGCGCGTTCTCCACGAACACATTTCCCGTGCATTGCGGGCTCGGCAGTTTGTAGCTGCCGTTAGTGACCTTGTTCCGGGCGTGCCTATCCTTTATACCTTCCTATTATGCTCCTCTCATAACGTTACAGATGGACAAGGATCAGTGATCTGCCCGCTAAGGTAGACGACATTGACATCGAAACAGTGGACCTAGGGAGTTGAGACACGGTTACGGTCGCAAGTAGCCATACGCAAATAGGAGCCCATGGGCCATGGCGCATTTTGTGACGCGCGACTGCAATATCTTTTTGCTATAGCACATAGACAGTACTGGCCCCGTCGGTTCTAGGGTGAATCAACTGTCAAAGTCAAAGTTCAGTCAAACGAGGACATTGAACCTGCTCCGACCGGTGCATAAACTTTGGATGCAAACTCCGGTGATCACCCGGATCACTGATGGGCTGCGTACATTGCAAGTTGCAAAATGTTCTAATCGCTCAAGGCGCTTCGCCTGCTCAGCTAGTTGTAGATCCCATACGGGGCACTATTGGACAAATTAAATAAATAATTGCGGGTGAAGATGAAAATCACCCATCTTTAATTTCCCTTATCCGCGTCGGGGTGACACATGCGGTAAGGTACGTATTAGCCAGCATAAATATGGCGAGCACTGGCTCGAGGATTTCGAACCGCTGAAACCCGTCTCCGTAATATTGCAATATTTCTTTAGTTGGATGAACGTGATGAGTAACAACTATTTCTGGAACTCCTGGACTGACTGGCCTACTATTTGTCCCGGAAAGTCCACATGGGCATCATTTAACTCCGTCGTCACAGTTTTCTTCTGCTGCTGGTTTCTAGCGGGTGAATTTTATTGGGGTCGAATGGAAAGATGGATGGAACTTGGCACCTCGTGTGCGAAAGAGTATTGAGACGTGTTCTTGGTATGACAAGAGGAGTCCGGAACATATGTAGTGAGCACCTGGAAGCCAGTGGAGCACCATGTTCGAAGTGAAAATGGTTGATGGCTTGCAGTCGTCTGCTTGTTCTGGTCCAAGAGAGGACTCTTGGCGGACAGGTCAAAGGCAAGAAAATCAATTATCCTCCAGTTCGATGTAAGACCAACATTCATGTCAACGTTTGGGCGTCTAAGGCGACAAGCTTTATCGCTGCCTTAGGTAATGGACGTTGTTAATTAAAGTTACAGGGGACGCTCTACAGCAAGGCTACAGCCCATATAGCGCCATTTTAATATTTTAATGCATGGAGTAAATTACAGCTGTAAGACACTAGTACT
This sequence comes from Suillus subalutaceus, assembly GCF_016647625.1. Lineage (NCBI taxonomy): Eukaryota > Fungi > Basidiomycota > Agaricomycetes > Boletales > Suillaceae > Suillus > Suillus subalutaceus. The sequence goes on from NW_024540730.1 coordinate 4,860, forward strand.
TGTAATGCAGCGCTGTGATGCATTGCAATTGCAGTGTGTTGCATAATATTAGCCTCGCCGGTACTTGTACATCGCTATTATGTAGGTCAACCTTGTTCTCGGACTCTTTAGATGGACCTTCCTGTACCCGGTCCCGGTGACCTTATAGACCAGCCGTCCTTCTAACTTAAAATAAAGTTGAGTTTGAGTTGAAGTCTGTGTTTGCTTTCAAAATCCGTCATTAGAGGGTCGATTCTCGCGCCGATTCTGACGCCTTCTCCGATGTGAATCCAACGTGAATTGACGTCAACTTCCGACGACGGAATCGGTGCGAGAATCGAGATGTTCGATTCCCTCTACAGCTGTTTCTATCTCAGATGTTTTTATTTGGACACGTCAAATGCTTCAAGGCGGCTAAGCTAAGTTTCAGCGCTCACCAACTTGATCATGGCTCAGAAATCGTGCCTGCCGTCGTCTGCACCGCGAACATGAGTGATCAGCTGTTTCATTTTTCGACTAGCAGCTGCTCACACTCACTGGCAGGTGTGTTGAATATGGGTGATACAAGCTGAGATTTTAGGGAATATCGGTCCTAGAGAAATGACGAATCGTGGTCGGATGCAGAGGTCAGTGATATATCGTCATACCGCTGAGAACGTCAGAGTAAAAAACCCGATATGGACTATGGAAGCAAGGAATAGCAACAAAGCTAGCACATGCAGAGCGTGAGCGGGAAAGGGAACCGCATTCAAATTATGAGCTCACCTCGCAAAGTAACTCACGCGAGTTTTCATTAACACTGCGTTGGTGATTCTGATGGTCAGAAAGATGACAACGAGAACACCAGCACTCTGGATCGCTGATACATAGCATGTAACCGAGCCAATCGTGATAACTTACATGATGATTCAGTCAAGTCAATGTCACCGAGGGGTATAGCTCACCGCCAGGTATTAATCTACAACGTCACACATCCAATCATGTGCGTCGTACGCGATAAGGCCCGACAAATCCAGTAACATTAGTTATCTGTCGTTATGTTGAATCGACGAGTTGTTTGAGAATCTCACTCGCCCCTGCATGGTAGTTCAGTTGTTCGGATGGTGAAGTAGGGGGCCCGGAACGCAGTAGCAGCCGAGTAGTCAGCTACTCAGTGTCCTTCGGGCTTTGTCGTAGCGTAGTGCTCTTCACCAATTCTTCGACACGCAGGCACACAGTCGCGGATACACCACTCCAATGATAATGGAAAGCATCGATGTGGAATGCTCACTGCATCTGTCGTCGAAATTGTTGGAACATTGACTGTATGCCGCCCGTCACAAGAAACAAATGGCAGAGTCTATGCGAGACATACTCAAAATGATCATCCTGATTGTGAGAGATGGGTAATGAGCGCAACATCCATGGCTTAAACTTCTAAACGTACGCAGCATATCCTATTCCAGCATAGCGCACCTAGGATATTTTGAAGTCGTACTTGCCAAGCGTGAATATTGAAACACGAGGTACATACACTGAGATAGAGAAAGGTCATTAGGGACCAGCGTTGCCTCTGCCGTGAACAAGTTGTATTTTCACGTCGTTCTTTTGGTGTAGGAATCCGCTTACACAGATCAGTTCAACCTGCAACACAATTCTAAGCAAGTGGGCTGCCCCAGTAATGGATCGACCTACCTCTTGTCCGAATGTGAGTGCTGGAAATGCTTAAGGATATCAACGGTTCTTTCATACTCAGTTTTTACTCGCCCCAATTGTACATTAGCCCAACAGAGGCAGTAACTGTGCATCCGTAACAACGTTAGATTGATATCACCGTCATCATGCGGCTGACTCTGAACGAACCAATAAAATAGCTGCGAATAAGGTTTCGCATTGATGAGTGGCCACCAACTGGGATCATACGAGACCAGAGTCATACAATTACAGGATGAGAGTGAGCGAGCAGCGGAACTTGGTGGACGTATAATGATCGCATTAACGTGCTTGATATACCACCATCCAGCGCTTACATCGCCAAACTGAGATTTGAGAGAAGATATCTGATTGATTAGCATGAATTCAAGTAGAAAGAGAACTTAGTTCATCTAAGAGTCCTTCCTTTGCGAATCGGATTAGAAGTTGTTGGTGAAACCGCAACTTGAAAACAGTGGCTCACGCAGAATGTTTTGAGTGAACGCCGCAGAGGATCGGAGAACTGTTCGAGATTTCGACAGCATGCTAGTGCAATCATCGAGATGTTCTTGGCATTGCTGGGTTTAGTCTCGGCGCATCGATGACACTGTGTAGATAGTCGATCCAACGTAGGTTTGAACGCCCAAGTTGACATCATGGCAGACATTTTCTTACAAGGTCAGCAGTGTCTTTCCTTGAAATCCACGGTACTTACTTACCTGATAGGCTGGTGCTTAATCATTGAACACAAGCGAAATTATAGGGTTGAGCAAGGGTGGACCCGCGGGTCGCTGGAGCCACACCGCACCCGTACCCGCACACATCGCACCCGCTACGGTACGGGTGTACACCGACCCGCCAATTCTGCGGGTATGAGCGGTGTTTGCGGTATACCGCGGTTTTTTCAGACCCGCGGGTCATATAGTATTTTCGAGTCCTCGGGAGACGGCAAACACCTCCAATTCTTCCTGTGACAGAATATGATCAACGTGTGAGGCGACGAGAGCAGTCATACGAAGAAGTAAGAGGTGGTATATTGAACCGGAATGGGGCGTCTGGGACGCGCATTAGTAAATTCACACATTTGTTGACGTCCTTTTTTGGTACTTGCGCACCGTCTGCAACAGATATACACAGGGGAAGACGTTAATGGTGTCTCTGCATTATGTCGAGGTCGTGTCTGACATAGTCTTCGATGCTGTCGAAATAATTGGGATGTGGGTCGTATGATAGTAGGGACAGAATGTATCTAGCCAAGATGATGGATCCGCCGGAGGACAACATAGGTTCACTGTGGGTAGTAAAATCAATTGATTTACATGCGTTCGTCACTGATCGCGTAAGTTTTCGGTAGGTCTATCACTGAAATGGCACTCAGGTCTTTTTAAGTGAGAATATGATGTTTGAAAATCTTATTGACTTTAGCATTGATCACTTTAAACCAGTGACTGAATCATTGAGCACGAAAAAAATAAATGACGAACACACTGAATCCAAGCTGAAAGATCTGGACCAGGCAAGCCATCACCGCATCACCATCACGTGCACAGTTGCTGACTGAGCTCAACGTTATCGTACTTGACGGCGTATCTCTACCCGGCGCATTGACCATAATAATTTAAAGACTATATACATCGATCATCGTTCTGATTCGTTCACCACCATCGACATCGCGCCTTCAACGTTGACCAGCCATGTCACGACTGAGAAATTCTTTACCTACTGATGACTATGGAACCTGCAGGTGCAAACCATCGTGTGGCAAATGGCTATCAAAGTCTGCGCGCAATAAGCACTACCGCAAATTTATCAATGACGAGCTCGAATGTATGGAGGACTCGGATTCAGACCGGCGAGATGATGAAGACAGATATATGGAGCAAGAGAGTGGTAGCTCCAATGACGAGTGAGTTTGCCCTGCTGTAATATCAACAGAGAGTACTATTCTGATTATACTAATCGTGGATCGCAATAGTTCGACTGGCAGACCTGGGTCCTTCCGCACTGAGTCATCAGATGATGGCATGAGCGTCGATGATGGCAATAGTCAGGGTGCCTGTAGTGATATCGTGTCACGAATTCCAAATACAAACCATTATTCTTTCTTAAACACTCGTAAGACACCCGTTAAGCGCCCATCACAAGCGCCCGTCGTTAGCACTCAGTCAGCGTCTGTACCTATAACATTCACAAACCCTAACCCGAACTTCTCCATTCCATTAGCGCCTACCACCTTTATCTCCGACATTCCTGATTTCGACTTCCTTACACAAGCGATTAAATCACGTGACTCTAGAAACCTCGAGAACCCTTGCACAGCCATCACACGTTCCATGACATCATAGTGTAGTTATATTTAGAACATCGTACGATTCCCTTTTCTATTTAATGATTGGCTAGTTAGTTCAGACTCAGATTCATTCTCCGTTTCAATATATGTATATAGGTAGCTCGTTGTAGTCAGTAGTTCTCCAGTTCAAACCTCTTTTGTATTAGCTCACTGCTAGCAATCCTAAGACGTCCCTGCTATCCTTTCCTCTTTGTTAGATAACCTTAGTTTGAGTCCTAGTCTCTGCCCCAGCGTTAATTCGTTTAAAGGGTTGTGACATTAGGTTTGAACTATAGGGGACTCCGACTCCACGCACTACCGCTTGCATACTTTTTCTCCTTGATCTGAGCATCTTGCGAATACCGCGATCCTCAATCAATGTTAAGACCGTACTCAAGTAGTATCGGATCCGAAGGGCTTCGGCCTCAGCTCGTGCGCTGTGCCCCTTTCCCGAGTCTTGCCCCTTATTTCAGAGAGCTAAAGTATCGTGTGTATAGAGTAACGGCCAATCCGGATCGGATCCGGACTGGAATCTACGGGTGAGGACTGTCCGAAGACAGAGGCGGATATGTAGACTATAGGAATCTATCCTAAGTCTCGGAGTTGACAAGAGTAGCGTACTCAAGTCCGGATGGATAACGGAGGGACTCAGAGTCCAGACGGAATGAGTGCAATCTAAGATGATATTCGAACTGATCTACTACAGCGCATATACAAAGGTTTATATACTACGGATAGCTAACGGAATGATCAATAAGCAAAGGTGCAAGGCTATGTATGAAAGTATAAGCAAAGTAAGTAAAAGCGGATTCGTAAGTGTAGCGGATCAGTAAGCATAGCGGATCAGTAAGCAAAGCGGAAGTAAAGGATAACCGGTATACCGGTGTACAGGCATACCGAAAGGAGATGAACGATAGTTAGAGTTATATGAACAGGAAATGAAATAAGAATCAAAGCGGATCTGTGGACCGGACGATAGATATGTTCATCGGATCTGGATCGGATCTGAGATCCAGATCATCGGATCTGTAACCGGATATATGGTATATGACAGTATCCCCCCCTTAGGGCCGATCCCTAGAGGCACAAGAATCAGCGATCCGGAACGGATGGTATGAGTGCGAGACAATGGAGAAGCTGATGGGAGAAGTTGCTGAGTTCGGATTCTGACAGATATACGGATGCCAAAGCGTCGCAGGGTGTTCCTTCCTTTCCCTACTTTTTCACTACCACTAGCTTATCTCAACCATGACTGATAACGGATCCGGCTCTAAGAAGACCGCTAAGCAGACTCTGGCGGATATCCAGGCCGCGCTGGCTGCTGCTGAGGCCGAGGTTCAGAAGGAGGAAGAGGCTGAAAAGCTGAAGCAACAAGCGGAAGAGGCGGAACGGAAGCGCTTGGCAGGGATTAAGAAGATTGAACGGGCTGAGGCCCGAAGGGAAGCGGAGGAGGCTAGGCGCAGGGCTATAGTAGCGGAAATGGTGAGTTATGACTTGTTCTATCGGATCCGTCCCTTATCGGATCCGTAGTCTCGCGCCATCTCAGCGGATAAGGATGGGGCTTGTACCCGCTGCGCTAAGAAGGGTCGGGCCTGTCTGTGGTCCGATGCGGATAGCAATTCCTTGGTAAGTCATCCTTGAATCTTCGGATCCGTGACTCTTAACATTCGGATAGATCAAGGCTTGTAACGCGTGCCGGAAGGACAAGGCTCCTTGTCCCGGACGACCTGGAACCGTTACGGATTCCAAGTCTAAGAAGAGGCAGCGCGCTGCTGAGAACCCATCTCCGAGAGGCAAGGGTAAGAAGCGCCAGCAGAGTCCAACTCCGGATCCGGATATGAAGACGGTAGTAGCGGATGAGGTGGAAGTGGAGTATGATGATCAGGCCTGGGTCGCGGCCGCTAATAGCATTGTAGCGGAACTGGCTCGGACCAACGGATTGCTCCAGCAGAGCATCGGAGCGGCGGAAGGGAGTAGGACTGCTATAGAGCGGATGAATACTAACTTGGAGGCGTTTTTGGAGCAGCAGAGGGAGTTCCAGACCATCCTTCTTGAGGGGATCCGGAATGGAATCCGGATTACAGAGGCGGCTCGTTCTGAGGCCACTGACAAGGACGTTGAAGAATCCGGATCCGGATCCGGATCGGGTGGGGACATGGAGATGGATGGCTGAGGATTTTCGGATCTGCCTTCTCTGCTACTAATGTACTTGTATATCCGCTTTGTATATTCATTGTATAGCAATAGGACCGGGTTTGTCTGGATATGCAGTGTGGAAATCCGAGACTAGATCGGACGCGTTTCCGAGTTCCGTGGCTAGTAGCCATGAAGTCTCTTCGTCTGTTCCTTCGTATCCGGACCATCGGACGAGGTATAAGAGTTGGCATTGTCTTCTACGACGGTCCAGCTTAGAGTCTAGGATTTCGGATATCTCATATTCTGGTTCTCCGTCGACTTCGACCGGAGGTGGAGGAGGCTGGATCCGATTGGGAATTGTGTTCGGAACGGATGGTTCTAGCTGTGAGACGTGGAAGACGGGGTGGACGGATTTCATGGATTCGGGAAGTCGGATGGTAAAGGAATGGGTACCCGGACGGGATATGACTTCAAACGGGCCTAGATTCTTTTCCGAGAGTTTCTTAGACGGACGAGTGGACCGGAAGTACTTAGCCTTGACAAAGACTTGGTCTCCGATATTGATATCCGGAGCAGGTTTCCGTTTAGCGTCCGCGGGTCCTTGATATCTTTCTTGGGCGTGAGCCATTTCTTCTCTAAGGAATTGGTGAAGGTCGTCGAGGTCTATAGCATAGTCGCGAGCGCGGATGGAGGATAGATCGCGTTCCGGATGGACGGATATGTTCGGATGATAACCCTTATTAGCAAAGAAAGGCGATACTCCGGTAGTAGCACTTGGAGCGTTATTGTAGGCAAATTCTGCTAAGGGAAGTAGTTCCGACCAGTTGTCCTGTTGATAATTGCAATATATCCGAAGGTATTGTTCCAGGGTTTGGTTGGCACGCTCGGTTTGTCCATCCCCTTCCGGATGATATCCGGATGTGAAGTGGAGGACCATATCCAATGCTTTTCCTAAGGATCGGAAGAAGTGGGATACAAACTCTGTACCGCGATCCGAGGTGACATGGGACGGAACTCCGTGCTTGGAAAACACATGAAGTAGGAATAGACGAGCGAGATCCGGAGAGGTAATGGTATCGTGAGTCGGAACAAATATTGCTTGTTTGGATAAACGATCTATGATAACGAGGATGGCTGTAAAGCCTGATGAGTCCGGAAGTTGCTCTATGAAATCCATGGATATGGAATTCCAAGGCTTTTCCGGTATGGGTAGTTGCTTGAGCAATCCGTAGGGTTTATGTCTCGGAACCTTGGCTCGGGCGCAGGTAGTGCAGGACCGGACGTAGTCCTTAACATAGGTGCGTATACCCGGCCATGTATACTCGCGTCGGATGAGGTCTAGGGTTCGGTTTTGACCAAAATGTCCGGATAAGGGGTGATCATGAGTATTACGGAGGACGCGAAGTCGAAGGTTATCGGATTCTGGGACATATATACGGTTGTCGCAACGGAGGAAACCCCTATCGTCCACTGTCCATCTCGGATCTGAAGGTACCGGAAGATGGTTGGTTGCAATAGGGTCATTAGGAAGTGCGGTCAGGATGTCTTTCCGAAGGTCATCAATATCCATTAGAACAGCTGCTCTAAGAACCGGAGTTGCTAAGGTTGAGGCTCGTAGGGACGAAGCTAACTGTTCGGACGTGAATACGGACGGAAGTTATGAGGGTTAACTCGAGCGTAGTCCTTATCCCCCTCTTTGGGATAGACGTCCCAGCGTCTAGTAAGGGAATCCGGTTTAACTCCGAGTTTTCCGGGACGGAAGCGGATGACAAGATTGAACTGATGGAGGAATTCCGACCAGCGGGCCTGACGGCGAGAGAGGAGTTTGGTAGTGGCGAAGTACTCAAGGTTCTTGTGGTCCGTGACAACATCTACAGGCTCGGCCGAGCCTTCTAGATAATGTCGCCAGGTCCGGAAAGCTTCGTATATAGCTAGAAGTTCCTTATCGTGGGTGTCATAGTTAAGTTCCGGAGCGGTTAGCGTTCGAGAGTAGAACGCTACCGGACGAAGCTCTGAGTCCGGACATACTATGGATAGTATTCCAGCTATAGCGTAGTCAGAGGCATCGGTTTCCACAACTATAGGAACATCCGGCATCCAGTGCGTAAGCACCGGAGCCGTAGTGAAGGCTTTCTTGAGTTCTCGAAGGATTTCCGACATTCATCGGAAAAGTTCCACGGAGCATCCTTGCGTGTAAGCCGTGTTAACGGAACCACGATATCCGAGTAGTTGAATATAAACCGTCTATAGAAATTTGCGAATCCGAGGAAGGATTGGATATCCTTGACTTTCCGAGGTTCCGGCCAGTCAGTAATAGCTTGGATCTTATCGGACGACATAGTTAAGCCGTCCGGAGATAGGAGATATCCGAGATATTCAACGGAGGTGGAATGGAATTCGCATTTTTCGGGTTTGGCATAGAGACGATGTTTACGGAGTCGACGGAGTACTTCTCGGACGTGTTGCTTGTGGGACGCAAGGTCATGGGAATAGATGAGGATGTCGTCCAGATATACGATAACGCATACATCCAGCATATCAGCAAACACGCTATTGACAAAGCGCTGGAATGCTGCTGGAGCATTAGTGAGACCTTCCGGCATCACCAACCATTCATAGGAGCCATAGCGCGTTCGGAAGGCAGTCTTCCATTCGTCCCCTTCCGCTATCCGGACGAGATGATAAGCGGATCGGAGGTCGATTTTGGTATAAACTTTAGCACGGCTCGGAGAGTCTAATAGGTCGGCAATGAGGGGTAATGGATATCGGTCTTTCTTAGTGATCTGGTTGAGTCCACGGAAATCTACACAAAGGCAGGAGGGATCCGTCCTTTTTCTTGACAAATAGGACCGGAGCTCCGTGAGGAGAGGATGAGGAGCGGAGGAGTCCAGAGGCAATATTTTCATCAAGAAACTTCCGGAGGGCTGCAAGCTCGACCGGGGATAGAGAATAGATAGTTCCGAGGGGAGGACTAGTTCCTTCTTCCAGATCTATGTTCAGATCATAAGGACGATGTGGAGGAAGCTGACCAGCCTTTCCCTTGTCGAAGACATCCGCAAACTCGTGATAGTCCGAAGGAATTTGGGATAGATCCGGAGGATCGGACGATAGAGAAGCGGATCGGAGATCGACACCGGATGGTCGAAGGTATATACTGAACTGGACCGATCCTTCTAACTTGCAGGCCCGGCAAAAGGCAACTGCATTGATTAGGGATATATTAGGAACAGTGTTATCAGCGGAGGGTACGGATGTAGTCGGAGGAGGTATGGTTTCCGTCGGAGGAGGGATATCCGAGGACGGAAGTGACGTCGGAGGGGTCGATGGCATTCCATGAGATGTCGTCCGGAATTCGATGCTGCCCAAAACCCAGTCAATCAACGGATTGTGTCGGGTGAGCCAGCTATATCCAAGAACGATAAAACAAGATGAATCCAAAGGGGTAACGTAGAACGTATCAGAGGTGACTACACCGGACGGAAAGCGGACGGACAAATCTATAGCTTCGGAAATAGTATTATTACAAGTACCATCAAACAAGCGGAGCGGAATCGTAGGTATCGGATATGTAGGGATTTTGTGTTTTCGGATGAACGCAGTATCTATGAAACAATGAGAAGAACCACAATCTACAAGAGCTGGAAATTCGGATACGGATGGAAGTAACGGAAGTGAAACATATGGACAGAGGGAAGTCGGATCCGAGAGCGCGACAGCGTTGAGTCTTAACTCCTTTGTGCAGGCAGAGTCAACGCGACCCTCTTCCTGCACGGAGCTAGGAGAGTCGCGGACTATTTTTTTGTCTCAGTAGAGACATCCGGTTTGACTTCCGGAGCGACTACTGCAGCGCGGCCTTTGGCAGCACGCGAAGTAGACTTGGTGCATTCCCGAGCAGTATGGCCGGGCCCACCACAGAATAAGCAGAGTTTCTTGTCCATCCTTCTCTGCCGCTCTTCGGACGTTAACTTTCCGTCCTTACCCAGCTTGGAAGTAAGATCCGGAACTTTAGGAGCGGACGAGTTCGAGGACGCGGATGGCTTTGTAGACTTCTGATCATGGGAGTTTCCGGATTTGTGATTTCCGGATCCGGACGTATTGGAGTTCGTCCGGTCAGAAGTAGATTGCTTAGGGGTAGTGGATGAAGTGGGTTTAGCTTCTCGAGAGATCTCTCCCTTCCGTTCCCAGTATCGGGCGTCGATAGTCTGAGCGAGGACTTTGTATTCGGAAAGAGTAGAGGGTTTACCCATGCGACTGATTTCATCCTTGATACGGGCCGGGAGTCCGTTGTAGAATTGGCGTCGTAAGGCTCCGTCGCCCCAGCCACGAACCTGTGAAGCAAGACGCTGGAATTCCACAACGTACTTGTTGATGCGCTGTCCATCGCGCATGTGGAGCTGTTCGAGCTGCATTTCTGCATCACCGGATGGGTCATGAGGCCCGAAGTTGGCTTGGAGTTCAAGCATGAACACGGAATAGTCATCCATCCAATCCGGATGGTCGTCCAAATCATCGGACAGGAGATCCGGTTCAAACCATTCAAGGGCCATACCCTTAAGGTAGGATTGGGCGAAGTTGACTTTAGCCCTTCCGGTACGGAAAGCCTTAGGCTTGCTCTGGAAGTTAAGCTCACACTGGACAAAGAACGCACGGAGCTTCCGTGGTTCGGATCCGTCGAAGGTATCCGGTTCTCGGACCTTGACTCTAGAATCTTCGGATGCGGGCGCGCGACGATTATTGCGAGCGAGGTTATCGATGGCTTCTGAGAGTCGAAGCATAACGCGGTCTTGTGGGTTTAGACCGTCATTTTCATCATCCTCAACATCCGGATCATCATCCGGATCACCACCGTTATCATCGGGTGGATTACCAGGGAAATCATCATCACCATCATCGGGATCATCATCGTCCGGAGGTCCTACGGCAGGAGTGCGTGTTGGGGTTTCCGGGTGTCGACGATTAAGGAGTTCGGATATGGTTTGAGCGGTTCCGTGGGCGCTAACGCGGCGCTGAGAGAAACTGGTGAAGGTGTTGACTATAGGTGTCGGATCACGACGGAGGGAGGTTAGTCCGACCGCGTGCAGAGTTGTTTGTGTCTTGGTAGGAGGCATGATAGATGTTAAGTAACTCGGAAAGGTATGAGTTCGAATATACTGTTAAGAGACCGTACTCAAGTAGTATCGGATCCGAAGGGCTTCGGCCTCAGCTCGTGCGCTGTGGCCCCTTATTTCAGAGAGCTAAAGTATCGTGTGTATAGAGTAACGGCCAATCCGGATCGGATCCGGACTGGAATCTACGGGTGAGGACTGTCCGAAGACAGAGGCGGATATGTAGACTATAGGAATCTATCCTAAGTCTCGGAGTTGACAAGAGTAGCGTACTCAAGTCCGGATGGATAACGGAGGGACTCAGAGTCCAGACGGAATGAGTGCAATCTAAGATGATATTCGAACTGATTCTACTACAGCGCATATACAAAGGTTTATATACTACGGATAGCTAACGGAATGATCAATAAAGCAAAGGTGCAAGGCTATGTATGAAAGTATAAGCAAAGTAAGTAAAAGCGGATTCGTAAGTGTAGCGGATCAGTAAGCATAGCGGATCAGTAAGCAAAGCGGAAGTAAAGGATAACCGGTATACCGGTGTACAGGAATACCGAAAGGAGATGAACGATAGTTAGAGTTATATGAACAGGAAATGAAATAAGAATCAAAGCGGATCTGTGGACCGGACGACGGATATGTTCATCGGATCTGGATCGGATCTGAGATCCAGATCATCGGATCTGTAAACCGGATATATGGTATATGACACTGTGCAGAAATAAAAGCTAACCAAAATAGGACTAGAAACCCAAAGATGCGGATCGCTGCAGATGCGTCGCACTCCCCTGTCACCAGCTTTGGATACCTTGCATTACACCCCCAAGTCCACCCTTCCATTCAGTATCAAGGCCTTCACATGCTAGCATCGTGTTTTACCTATATGAGTGAAGAAGACATGGGTTCCACCAGTAGGAGAAGATGAATACCTGAACGCAGACACAATACGCGCATCTACACACCTCCCTGTCATCACCCAAACCTACATTACCCTCCGCACAACCCGCTTAATATCACATTTTCACATAAACCTCAAATATACCGCCTTTCTTCGTTAGGATAGCTGTTCTTTTTACCCTGGGCTTAGACCAGAGACCTTCCCTTTGATTTGTTTCGGATTACATTGCATATAGGTCGGACCCAGTCTCGGATACCCTCAGATTAGGATTTACACCAGGAAGAGAGATATACAAGAACTACAGACTCTAGTGCTGCACTGCATTTACGATAGTTTTTTCTCCTTCTAACACACATGAAGCAGCATCATACACCTTGCTTACCTAGAGACCCGGACCTGTCGGCCGCATTCCTGTGCATTAGATACCTCGGAGATTGTCCCCACACCATTCGGAAGTTGAAAGGGACCGAAGAAACCAAGACAGAGGGAAGTCCACGGATTACAGCGCATTTTTCATGTTTTCCTTGCATTTTTCTTACCTGCCTTCGAACCTTAGCATCTTACCTAGGATACCCGGTGGGTTAGGATTGGACATGGATTGGACCGCACTGGGACGCTTACCCTCACATTATGGATCTGGACTTAACTCGGACTCGGATACCGCTCTTTTTGCATTACCATGGACCGCATATTTCATCGGCCGCTTTCTGCCACGTCGGCCTGCTTCAGCTGTTCTCGCACTGCATCAGGACCATTCCCGCCCGCTCTCGGATAACCTTCAGCCAAGTTCCCGTGCACTTAGGAGCATCGGACCTCATCCCCCTCCACCAACATACCATCTTTGCACCCAGTCACCCCTTGTTTCATAGAGTGACTGACTGGGGACAGTCAGTATGCAAAGTACCCATGGGATGTGGTGTTCAAGCTCGGGCTAGCCTTGCAGAAGCCCTTTTTCACATAGAGGTCAAACTATCCAGGAACTACCTTCCATACATCTTCATCACACACTTCCTACCATTGCCAAATAGGCCCAAACCTTCGGCCGAGGCATCAGCTGCATTTCCCAGCCTTCATCGGCCAACCCAACCACAGTCTGATGCATTCCTGCGCCCTGCATGCTTTAGGATGGTCAGTGATAGACAAAAGCACTCCCTGCCACATTTCCCTTGCATATCCATCCATCCGACATTTTTGCACAGCTGCAATCGCCGTTCCTGCATACCCAAGCCTATTCCCGCTCCGCGGTCCGGACCATTCCCGCGCATTCCGATCACCTTCGGCCGAGTTCCCACGCCTTCAGACTGCTCAGAATCCATTTTAGGAAAGCCCCGTGTCAATTCCATTCCATCCCAACTCCACTGGTACGTGTTTTTACTTGCCTCGTGTTGTAACAAGGTTTCATCAGCCTTATTACATGTTCTTACATATTCTATATTCCTGTCCCTTCCGAGTCCGAGAGGATAGCTAGTATAAAGAGCCTGTAGTGACTATTTTAACATTACTTCCCTTCAGTGGTATTTCCTTCCTTTGGTTTTACTTTGAAGTAGTCACCCATAGGTTCCACTCTTAGCCCCTATTGGTTACCTGATACTCGGACATCTTACCTAGTCTTTCCTTGACCTTGCAATTCAATCCTTGAAACCTAGTCCTTCCTTAACACTTTCCTTACTTGTCCACTTTGCCTGGCCGAGTTCTCATGCTATTCCTGTCCGCTTCAGCCGTTCCCACGCTTCGGATACCTTCGGACCTGTCCCTGAGTGTCTGTCTACCCTACTTACATTCCCCCATCTCTACTTCCTATAGATTCATAGCCGTTCTCAGTAGCAGTCCCCTTTAGGATCAAATGTTCTTGCTTACAAGTGTAGCAGCTAGGCAGAGCATAGACTCACATTATTTGGCTAGTTTCCCTGAGGTTAGCCATCTTGTGTTCACCACAATGGGAAGTCAGCTTAATATGTTCACCGACATGTATGGAAAACAGTTATCAATAGACCTATTGATATTAGGCGTGCCCGTCTATGAATGATGCTAATGGCAGGGAAGAACATTTACGTGGATTAGTCCAGAATGTACCCTTGACTTGTGGTGGGGTACACACTCAAGCTAATCTATATGTTGGAGACCATGTTCCCTTTAGTCCCTACTCAGACATCCATGGCAATGTGGAAATTATGTTTCTATTGACGAAAAGGATGGGACATGGCTCTTGTTTAAAGATCCTCAGGGATGGAAGTTCAGTATGAAATATTGTGTAACACCAATGGTACAGACCCAGAATGGGATTTTGAACCATCTACATGCTTGGAGGAAAGTTACCTGGTCATTTTTCATTGAAAAATGTATGAGAAACACCCATTTCTTCCATATGCACAAAGAAAATCCAGATTAGTCAGCAGGTACCTACAAGTTACTCTGTCACTGTAGGATGGAAAAATATTGCCACTTTTGGCAATAGGTTACACCCAACCACTTTTTGGGGTCTGTTGATCATTCTCTTGGTATTGTCAGCAGAAATGAATCAGCATTTGCAAAAGTGGATACTGATTTATTTATAAAAGAGGAGGATCACCAGTGCATTTTCAGCCTCCATTTAGTCCCCATTTACACCCTCTCAGTAGCTCTCCTATTCCCATGTCTCAAAATCCTTTAGCCCATGCATTTCCTGGACTGTTGGCAGCCCAGACACCATTTCTGGAAATTTCCGGCTGAGTTTGAAATGCGCAACAACACACTGCATGCTACAATCAGCGCTGAGGACACCATGGCACCCACTCCTAGGCCCACATCCACCTCTAATGAGCTCTTAATTCATTCCTGATCACTCCAAACCCCCAAAACAATGTCCAACAACTCCAACAACATCCAAATTCTTTCCCATGCCTCTGCACTCCCATTCGGCACTCAACACCTCCATTTTCGACTGGCCGCTTCAGAACCAAACAGGACTTAGATGAGAGACATTTTTGAGGACTGGATGTGTTGGATGGACAACAGGATGCCTGGTATGTCCAAAATGCCTTCTAACTCAATTTTTTCCAATAACAAGTCCATTATGCACCAGATGCACTTTCATGTTATTCTCTGCATTTTGGGGCCTCGAACATTTCATTGGGTCCGAAAATCTTTGAAGTGCTTGTTTGAGCATTTTGGACTTGATGTTCCCCGAAATTCTGTCTAACTCTTTGGAAGTGCACCTCTTTGAGTATGCAAGGTTCGAGCGCGTTTTTTGCCCCTAATGCACCCAATGACTCTCATTTTTCAGCACCCAAGGACTCCGGTACTTCGACACTAGTGACTCGCATCCTTGATGTTCACACCCTCGTACTTCGATGTTTGTCAATTTGGATGATGTTCATGCACTAATGCATCTGTTGAACCTCGAACTTCAAACATTGACTTTTGGTTGAGTCAAGTCCATTTGTGTGAGCCCCAGACTTCGAATGTCGAATTTTCGGTTGAGTCAAGTGCATCTCTCAAGACTCGATCTTCATCAAGTGAATGTTCCTTTGTCAAGCAAGAGTCTTCAAATGATTTCTCATAGTTGAAAGCCTAATCACACTACTCCCTAATATTCCTGAATGTCCAACAGCACCAAACTTTGCACTTGATTTAGCACATGGCATATGGTTTGAGCTATGTGTCTTCAGGACCTTTGAGTATGTTTGACTATTTGTTTGCAGGTATGCACACACTGACCAATGATTCAGCCTGTGCATTGCAGACAGGCCATTCTAGTGTGGTTCTGAGAGTACTATGACTCCTACCCCCCTCCTATGTCTTCCTCCTTAGTTACACCTCCTGTACTCAAGCCATGTCAACCAATTTGTATTGGCTCTAACAAGCCCACTATTAATCCTCGGGCTAGTGTGCATGCAAAACAACTTGTGTACAGGAAGTGTTTAACTACAGACCAGTCCTTTGAAGAGGAATTCACTAAAGTACTTGGGGATGTTTTTCTATAATGGCATGCTACATTCTTCACAGCCCTATGGGTTTATCATCCGCCTCACAATCTACGAGCTATAATCCACATATCCCCCCAAGTCAATGACAACTCTTATGTTCCTTTAACACCAGTACTACCCCAGCACTTACCCCTATCCAAACTGAAGGCCCTTCTTTGCCTATGGATCAAGATGATGACTACATTACTACACTCCCTATGCTTCACCCTATGCTTCACCCTATGCTACACCTCCCTACATTCCATATTCACCTCCTTCACCTCCAGAAACTCATAGCTCATCTCGTATGATTAGAGAGCTTTGATAGATGGAGCCTAATGGTGATGATCTGAAGGTTTCTTGAATATGATCCTAGTGTGCATACTGATGCCCAGGATACACTTACAAGATATGAGGATGTTTGTATGTTTGAAGCATTGATATGTTGACCCTAATGATTCAGGCAATACTCTGTCACCTGAATACTATGTTCCTCCACCTCATAGACCATCTGGAGACCCTTGT
>NW_024540731.1:0-21291 GCF_016647625.1 Suillus subalutaceus
CTTCCTTGGTTCCTCGACTGCCCGTCTCAACGATGTATGCCTCAATGGCTGCGCAATCTTGCTGCATGATTCCCAGATGTCCATCCCTGTAGCGCAGCGCATTGCCATTCTCTCTACTCATGACCTCCCACGCATCAGATACAACGCAGCTGATGAGATGCTCTGGCGTCAAAGTTCGTGGACACGTTATTGGGAGAAGGACATTTGGATTCTGCCTATTCATCGGCCAGTGCCTGTTGGTCATTGGGTACTCTGTGTTATTCGCCGATCCTCCAAGGAGCTTCATCTTTTCGATAGTTTTGCTGAAAAGCGGCCATGGCAACATGACGTCAAGGTGAGGCTCAGCTACTTATCATGGCACAGGCGGAAACATTGACATCATCCATGTAGGCCATTATGACACTTGTGTCTCGTCTACTATCTATTGCACGTCAACGCCACCCTGCAGTATCATTCGATCTTCAAGGATGGGTAGCTCGTCCCCTTATTGTAAATTGATCTGTCATGAAATCTGAGCCCTCGCTAACTACATTTTCTAGCTCGAACCTCTGCAGACGAATGGCTATGACTGCGGAGTTTGGGTACTAGCTGCAATTATGGCAGTCTTACGAGGTTTTCATTCTACAGGCCTGCACGAGGATGATATGGAGGGCTTCCGGCAATTGCTATATCGCCTCGTTCTCGATCTCAGCGTAGTGTAGATAGACATTGTTCATAGTGTAGCTCAATTTCAACACCACCCTTGTCATGGTCCAGAATGCCCGCCCCAGAACTATTAAGCGCATGCAATTCACTTTCAGTATTGACG
Source organism: Suillus subalutaceus (assembly GCF_016647625.1). Taxonomy (NCBI): domain Eukaryota; kingdom Fungi; phylum Basidiomycota; class Agaricomycetes; order Boletales; family Suillaceae; genus Suillus; species Suillus subalutaceus. Next base: position 809 of record NW_024540731.1, read on the forward strand.
CTCCCCTTGGCTCTTTGTATTTGAAATCCCACCAGGCCTTCTCATGATAGGTCTTGCAAGAGGCTCTCGCAGGAGGCTCTTGCAGCCCTCTTGGCCTCCATAAATGAGCAGGCACTAGAACATGCTGTCACAATTGACACCGACCCTGTGCTTCTTCAAGGTACGATTTTCAATGTGTTGCAACATTGAGCTTCTTCGAACTTACTGTAATCGGCCTGATTCGAAAGTTTTCTTTCGCCCATGGTTTACACATTATTCATTGATCACTGACTAGTGTCTACAGCTGGTACTTTGATACTTCGTTTATCGTGACACCGCCTCCTGCAAAATGGCCGCGTCCAGCAGTACTACATCAAGATCATTGTGCCTCGTCGATGCTGCCACGCTCACGGACTCGCAACATGGTACATCAAGATCATTGCACCTCGTCGATGCCGCCACGCTCACAGACTTGCAACATGTTTCTGTCACTCGGATTGTGAGTACTGGTAGTTAGATGTTCAGATTTTGCTGACCTGTTTCTAGTTTGTGGATGCCTCTGTGTCGACAGAGGATGCTGAACTTAGCGAAGGCTCCCGACTCCCTGAAGAAGAACTTTGGAAGAGCCTCGAAGGGATACCCTGTATCATGGGTGGGATAAGGGCGCTTGTTGGTAAGAACAATCGCCATACATCTGCACTAATCTTAACATTATTTCAGCATCACTTGGCGGGGAACTGCGTGGGCGCACAGGTGCTGACTTCCCCTGGAAATCACTCCCGAAAGAACTAGCTCGCCTCGGGTATGTTCTTGTCAATTACCCTGATGAGACCTTGATGCCCGGTGAGCTGCGATCCACTTTCTGTCGCACCAAAGGCATCCACGATCTCAACCAACGCCATCGTGCCAACATCATCAATCACCTCAAGACAGGCACCTTAACCATCCGAGCGGTTACGAGTGATGCTGCCCGTATGCGTCTCACCACCTCAAAAGACCCCGTTGTCATTGGAGAGGCCCCCTTAGCTTGCTCCATGCACTCCTGTGGGCGACGTGCGTTTGCTGACGGCCGCATTGACCAAAAGGGTCTTCCCCGTCTTCCCCGTCTTCATCTGCCTCCTTCTACACCTTCCTCCCGTCGTCGTGCCCAAGTCGTTGTGGAAATCACACGGCCACCACCCCCCCTTCTCGAGCGGTCCGCAAACCATCTGTCACCCGCACCAGTAACCTTATCCCTCCCATCACTTCAGTCAAGGGTGGAACATCCGGCTCTGAATATGACAACAGTGCTGACAATGACGACGATGAAGACGAGGAGTCCCAAGTTAGCGAGATTGATAGTCGCCCTGTGAAGCGCCTTAGGCGTTGATCAAGAGTCTATCCTAACATCAAATGTAAATAGCACATGTACGTAGTTCATGCTTGAATTTCTAACCCAATTCTGACATCCCATTGTCTTGGATATGAAATAAGGTTTCAATTTTATTGCTTCCTCTGCGCGGCCTTTAGTCATTCCATTCCAAGACCGCTCTGGAGCCTCTGAAGCCTCCAATAGGCCTACCAAATCACCCTCTGCACCCTCCTTGGTGGACCTCCACGATGTCTCGTGCGTTGATATTCGCTTCTATACTCCTGCCGGTTGTCCTTACTTGATTTGTCTGAATGAAATCAAGGACTTCGCACACAGTAAAATTTACCATAAGTATGAGGCCTGACTTTTTTTTTTGTTCGCTCGCCTACAGGATTCCCAGTTGCATCAGCAAGTCAGGTAAGGGATTTCATTGTTACATATCAATTTTTTCTGATTTTGCGCGAAGGCCATGTTGCTTAAGCTATCAGAATACTACTCTGACCTCCGGATGACCGGGCGTCCTCACCTCCCACATACCTTCCTGCATCGTCGTCTGCTACTACAGGCTCTGGATACGTGCAGGAAGGATATGTCCAAGAACAGTTTGGAGGTGGTCGATACAAGGACACGCCAACAGAGCTCACTCCATCAAGACTGCGGAGCACAATCAAGCCAACAGCACGGGACGTTGGTATTGCGAGGGATGCTGCTATTCGACGTCAAGCAGCCTGCACTCCCAGTGTCATTTCTGGTAATTTTTCATCGAAACTTTTCTACCAGACGTCTGACTTTACCTTTGCTGCTAGATTCCATGCACTCTATTTCAAATAGCCGCCATGACTCTCCTCTGGTCGAGGATGTGCCTGCTCAGCACCCTGTGCGGGTGGAAGATCTATTTGCTGACACTTTGGCACCCACTGGCCAGCAGCAGCACCAGCAGCCCCAGTATGGCTCCATGGGTCCTTTTAACCTCCTCACAATGCCGTCCGAGGCCCAGTCTTTTGTGGTCTGCGGAAAATTCCCAGACTCTCACCTAGCCCGCTGGCTTCGTATTCTCAGTTACCGACCTCACCTCTTCTCATGCCATGCAGGTCAAAGCTCTCAGGGAGGTTCGCAAGATGGCCCTGGAATTTTTCGTCCATAGCGCCGGTGAACTCCTTACCAACGACACATATCATCCCGCCGACTCCCATCAAGCCTGGAGAATTTTTTGGCTCCGCCTGCCTGCCGGTGGGCCACGTCACCGCGCAGTGACGTTCAGTCCGTCAACCAGCGGATTCTCGTGTCGAGTCTGATTTTGCAATGGATGATGACAGTGCACCTGTTGCTGGTCGACGTTCAATAGAGACAAACTCTGCGCTTGAAGAAGGTTTCACTGCGTTGGATGCCGTTGTCATTGACACTGCAAAGAATACGAACATGCCCTCCCACCAGGTAATCAGCCTGTGGATGAAGAGTCGAGGTCGAGCAATCAATAACACCAACTACTGGAACCTTTATGCGGGGTACTTCAAGGACCGCATGCGCCAGGAACTTGCAAGGCTCGGTGAAGATGCTCCTCCCCAGGATGGTTCGATGACACCAAGTAAATGATCCGTTTTTTCTGCACGCTATTCACTCCATGCTGATTATTTATTTTATAGGCACTGGTATTCGCCCGTCAGTGCTACGAGCACTTCAAAAAACACCTACCCAGATTCTTATCAGGATATCCTCGATACCTACGAAGAACTCGACATGCTGTCAGATGCTCCTCAAACCATCGCGCAGCGCACACAAACATTTCAGAAGCTTACCAGGAGGGTAGGAAGCATCGTGAGTGATAGGTTGTTGTAATATTTTGTTGACGAGCTGAGTGCCCTACCTGCAGCTTGATGGAGCTGCTACCAGGCAAGGTTTTTGAGGCTGCCCTGGTCATGTGTGGCAATATTGTCAACGAAGATGCATCACTCGGCCATGTTCACATGACGCCTGGTGCTGGTGGCGTAAGTGTCACCGACCTCGAAATTCTTCGTTTCTCACAATTTTTAATACTCTCTGTAGTTCTTCGACAGGCGCTGCCGAGCCAGTGACCATGTCATCATCGGGCCACATGAAAGCCCATGTTTACAATACTATGTCACTTGCTGCCGTGGAACAGACCTTCAAGACCACTGAAGGGGACGAGGAGCAGGCACCGATAGAGGTCTTGGATGTGAGCTCGTCTGATGTAGGCGAAGAGAAGGATGCGTTAAAGTCGCTCAAGGCTGGGCTAGTCAAACAAGTTGGTTCGTAGCACATCACATCTCACAGTGAGATACTGACAATTTTCCCCAGCGGACCTCGGTGGCAAGTTTTCGGATAGACCCTTCCCATGGATATTGATGCCTAGCTCACTCGCTAATGATCACCTACGTATTGAGGGGTACCCCGCGCACTTAAGTTTGATGCCAGGAGAGTCTCACAACAGTAATTCACGGAGTAAAGGTGTTGCAGGGCTCACGCAACGCGAGGTCAATGTACTCGCACTCGCATTGAAGGCAAAGACAATGCGCGTTGTCAAAGTAACAAAAGCCATTGGAGGTACGTGCTACAGCCTTTTGAAATCACTTTAACTCATGATGCCTCGACAGTTGCTGTGATAGCCTCCAAGGAGCCCGTCATCATTGGCGAGGCACCTCCTGCAGACTCTCCCTTTCCGAACGCGAGGCGCATGTTCGTTAACGGGACTTTTGATTATAAAGGCCCTGCACGCCTTCAACCTAGCTCTGCCGCAACCAGGAAGAAGAAGTCGAAGGTCCCCTCATCTCGTACACAGACTGATGGCGACACAGATATCGCAGCTATGGACTCTACGACTGCCATGCACCGCAAAACCAAAATGCGTCCTGAAGTACTTATACCTCCTCCATCACGTCCATTCAAGCTTGCGAAGCGCCCCCCTGCCAAACCGGTTGTGACAGAGGTTGACAAACCAGATGTGATAGAAGTCCGGTCCAGTCCAGATGGTGTTGACGAGCTTGATGATGATGATGAGGAGGAGGAGGAGCCTCTCAATGGTTCTGATCGCGAGATACCCAGTGAGGATGACGAGGACTATGATGATTTACGCTCGCGGAAGCGGAAGTTGAAGGCTGGAGGTGGTGCGCAAGCTACGAAGAAACGTGTACGATCGATCGAGGAGTCAGAAGGGAAGATGGTCATCGGGAAGAAGCCAAGTGCGAAGGCTGCTGGCAAAGCTCGCGCCAAAGGAGGGCACTCGTCTCCTGTCATGGTGGAATCCTCAGGGGACGAACAACAATCACGTCCTGCTATAGGTGAGTCTTCTATGATTATCGCAGTTCGGCTGTGATCCTGACTTATGACTATACAGACAATGCAGCAAAGCGCATTCGCGATGGACCTCCTGATGTTCAAAAAGGTATTTGCTACTCATACATGTTAAAACATACTAACACGAGCCCAGTGCCACGTCCACGTCCCGTGCCTAAGGGAAGGCAACCTGTTCTGACCAAGGCCATGCGTCTCCTGCAAGAAGACGAAGACTTGCGGAACAACGATGGAGCCATACACCCCGAGACCTCTGCGGATCATTCATCAGAAACACCTACTCTTCCGGCAGTTCCATCTCCCGCACACGACTCAGATCACCCTGCAGAGCCTGCACCAGATGATGGGCAGTCTGTCCTTGTCCCAGACGCCCCTCTCCCACTACCTCAAAATCTGCTGCACTCGTCATCGGAGGACACGCGTCTCAGCCCCTCACTTTCTGGCCACAATGTACCAGACTCTCACCATGCTGACCCACGCGGGGCAGACAACACACACTTGCGCGAGCCTCACGACAATTGGCGTCCTCACAATCGCGGTCAATCATGGGAGGCTCGTAACGCAAACGACATCCATGACCTCCCACTCAATGATGGCCGTGACCTGCACCCTCGCCGAGACAACTCTCCTGCACTACTTGATGACCGTCGCCACCCCAACGATGATCCACGCAGTGCATACATGTACCACGAGGACTTAGACCGACATGCGTATACCAGACGACCACAACCAGGAGGAGACTACCCTTATCACAGGGAGTATCCGTATTACGGCGACCGGAGCACAGGCTATCGTGATGCCACCGGGTATGGGCGATCATACTATCGTGATGCGCGGTACCCAGACCACGACGCACGGTACCCAGATCGTGATGCGCGGTACCCAGACCGTGAACTTCTTGATGACCGCTTGCGTGGACCTCCCCCACTGGATATTCGTGGAGAATACATGCATCCCACAAATCGCGAGGGTCATGCTGGCTACGAGCGTGCATATCAGCGCCAGCCTCCTCGAGGAGATGGACGCCACAGTACCCGGAGTCCCATTGCCAATATGTCACTCACCTTACCTGGTCAGGTGACAGAGCAAGAACAACGTGAAGGAGCCGCCATTCGAAGGTAATTGTGAGGTGCCTATTGTCTTGCTGCGAAAATCATGCTGTTCCCGCTGTCTTCCCCTCGTACCATACCATGTTCCATCTCTCGCAATGTATGTTTTGTGCCGCTGAAAATAAACATGTTGTTTGTTGACTTATTACATGAGTGATCTCCTTGGGTGAAATGAGTCAAATATAAGTGCTTAATTGTTGGGCGCATCGTGCAGGGAATAGTATTATGACATACGAATATAGTAAAAAAACATACACACGAGTATCTACTATCAAGGAGCGCTTAGAGGTGCAGAGGAGGGTGGACGAGGGTGAGGAGGCTATGTAGAGGTCTCGCAGAAGCCTCTACTAGGGGAGGGCCAAGAGGAGGAACGGGAGCACTGAGACTGACAGAGGCTATGTAGAGGTCTCGCAGAAGCCTCTACTAGGGGAGGGCCAAGAGGGGGAGCGGGAGCACCGAGACTGACAACAGAGGTTACACGAGGGGAGAGGTACTCACAATACTCAGAGAGGTCTCATGACCTCGCGAGAGGGGGGGTCTCACAGACCAGTTGCGCTCTACAAGGAAACCGGGTCTCTTAGACCCTGGGAACGGGAGGAAAGTGGTGCCAAGGGTGGTGCAAGTTCGAACTTGACCCACCCACAATGTTTTTTCTCTATGATCTGGATCCTGCGTATCATACTTAAGATAATTTGAATCATTTATTGGGAGCAACATCGAATTGCACGTGTCGTCAAATACTCAGTACATGTGTACTCTAACGTAAAAATTCGGAAAGGACAGAAAACCTAGCGGGAGCTAGAAGCAGTCAAACTTGTTTGTTCAGTACGTGCAAGACGCGGGAACCACCTTATGAGAACTGCAAGGTAGCCAATGTCTGAACATGTTCAACGTCCAACGGGGAAGGAGATCCGTTACTAGTAGCTGTACTAATACTTCCAGTCTGCAACGTTACTGGGTTTGGCTCCGCCGATAACATTAGATGTCCCTGCTGATGGCGTGCTACTGCTTGAGGCGCTAGCACAGGCTATGCTTCCAACCTTCATGATTAATTCCGCTAGGACATTGAGTTTCACGGACGTGAGCTCAGGAATAGAACTGGATTAGCGACCATGTTGCACTGGTACAGCGTGTCCCGTCATATCGGTACATAACACGCGCGGAGAAATGCATGCATAGTATTGCAGAACGTAGTACCTGTCTAGGCCTGGTCCCACTTCCATCCTTCGGCTGCCCACTCTGGTATATCCGTCTCAAAGCACCCGAGGCTTGTGGTATATCTAAGGGCATGCAGAAAAATGTACAACTTTTCTGGCTTTGGATCAGGATGCAACGGTAAGTAGCACTCTGAACAATACAGCGTTCCTGTCGCAGTGTCGATAGCTGGGGAGGGGGCCTCCATCTGCGAGAGCCGTGTTAGAGCTTCCGCTTGAGTCAATTGTGGGGCCAAAGATATATCTTCTGGCAGAGGTGTTTGAGGGAGAGAAGGACCCCCCTTTTTCCGTTTGTTCTGTGGAGGAAGGGGCGCACGAGGGATGTCTTTTGGTGCGAGTGAGCCCTTCGCTCGAAATACGACATCTCGCCAGCGACTCCAATCCTCGTCTTCATCCTATTTTCTATGAGTGCGTCACACACTTGTTCATGCTTTGAATTGCCCACCTTCATATTCCGGAGCCTTGTTATAATCTCCACTGCTTCAGACGACAATGGGACAGGTGATCCCATTCCAATATCGTGTCCAGTTTCGCGGGGAAGTAATTTCCCTCTCGCATCGCTCCCTTCTTCCGAAGTAAGCAATGATGGTGAGTCTGTGTCGTCGGAGGGTTTCAGGTTAAGAGCTTCCGGACTATTGTCACTCAGGAGATGCGCTGGTGGCGCTGGTGCAGCACGGTCCTCGCAAGGAATAACATCAACGCCCCCTTTGCCAAGATTAGTTCCCTGTGGAGGGAGTGGATGTTATACAAGGCATTCTTCAGACCAGACGAGGACCCTCACCCATATTCGTTCCTCAGAATAAACAGGGTCATTGGCTATTGGATGACCGAGGTATTGTAGATGAACTCGTATCTGATGTGCTGCAATAAAATTGGTCAGGAACATCCGGCGTGACATCTGTGTGATCCTTACATCGACCTGTCATGGGACGACCTAGGGAGAAAAAATGGGTGTGTTTATCAAATACAGCATGTAACTGAAAGTCTCACAGTGAAGCACACTCGTGTTGGTCGCGGAATCGTAATGAAGCCGGTTGAAAATCGTCTTCGCTGGCTGCAAACCGTCAAAAACTTCACCGACAGCCTAAGTTAGCACGTACCTTCCTTCTGGGTGCACTATATTAAGCCCCATTTGTCGATCTACAGTCAGGAGGGGTTCTTCACAAATAATTTCCTCACTATTTCCTCACTACACCCATATGGGTAGATATTAAAAATACTCACGCAGGGAACTCCCCTTTGCAGCGAGCAATATACTCTTTGCGGATTAGACCATTGACGAATTCGCCTGATAACGAACGTGCCAGATCGGCATTCAATGGTACGATCATCAAACCAGATGTAAGTCTATCCAAGCGGTTGATCGCTATAACCGAATTAGTAAGGTTTATTTTCGAGCAGATGTGGACCCACTATAAATTTTCGGGAAACCAAACTCGTTACGAAGGATCTCTACTAAGCTGTGGCGGTAGTACCGACCAGATGCATGTACTGGCTGTACCATATCTTTAAGTTAGGTGCACTGTGAGCAGAATTACCAAGGACGAACTATGCTACCAGGTTTATCGACAACCAAAAAGTCGCGCTCCTTGTCATGCAATACAATTTTGACGGGTGTAGATGTGACTGGAGGCTCATGTCGGTGCACAACATTCCTACAACAATGAATAAAGGCATGCTTCTAATGCAGAAGATGCGCTCACTCTATACGATCGCCATTCCTCACTACTGTGTCTGGTTTGGCGACCTTGCCATTAATTGTTGTCACTCCGGATTCAAGGGCGTATCGCTGTGCAATGAATAGTGACTTGTAGAGAAGAAATGAACAGTTAACTTGTAAACACATACATAGTACTCCATGGATCGATCCCTGAATTCTGTCGACACGATTTCTAAGATCTCCCGCCCAAGCCAGCGCTCCTTTGCCATAGTCGTATACGGGTACCAATATGGTGTGAGCTTCTTCAACCCTGCATCATTTTGTGACGATGGAGGGTGATCGTGGCTCATCAGGTACGGCTCCATCAGACATGGCTGCGGTCAAGAATCTCGCAAGGACGTGACGAAATTGACCGAGCGATGAAAAAGTTGTGAGCGGAAGACGCTCACGGGACTCGCGTTTGAATCGGAGGATGTGGGCCACGGCGATGTTGCTCCAGAAGAGCTTAACTGACTTGAGTGAGTTCAATGCGACAGAACGAGACAGTCACGTCAGTTCGACTATATCTGCGAACCTAACTAGTGAGCACTTTCAATTTGCTCACGAAAAAGACACAGGGAAGTTTTGCGAACGTTGAACGGACTTCGTCTTCTGACAGTTGAACGCACAACTTTTCAAAATCGTCAATTTTGGGAGATGAAAGTCCGGCCGGACATTGCGATGATCACGTGCACACGGAGTAGCGTGCTCATTGTTTCCCACGGCTGTTGTGAGCTCAGCACGCTGCACCTGGCAGGAACACCAAGCAAGTAATGTAACTGGAGGCTGTACTTCGGGCCCGCGCCCAACAACATACTCTGGTATCAAGTGCACCACCTTCACCCACTCACCCTCCAACACGCTTCCAGCAACCAACCTCACCCTCTCTTTACCCAACCCCTCGCTGGGCTCCTTCGGACATCCAGTTTCGCCGTCTTCAGAGCATTTCTTCATCTCTGTTGCCACCTTCAAAACCTTTGATTCATTATCCTCAGGGCGCTGCGAGCCTTGTGGGTGGTGTTTGTGGTGCACAATAATATGGCTTGAGTGGCTGCATAGAGTAAGATGATTTTTCCTTGGCTCGGCCAAGGGCGCGCGACAGTGCTTTCTTCATCTTGCAGGTGTGTTCTGACACCGGTCTGGTTTGTCGACTCCGCCGTCATTCAGGCCTCCCACACCAGGGAAGGGAAAGAGAAACAAGATTGTTATTGATTCGTACTAAGCTTCGTACATACTTTGCTTTATTGCTCAGCACATGTGCATACCAGGGTCGTGAAATACACTTACCCGTGATGCTCTAACCCGAGTGGGTCTGGGTAGCCCTCTAAAAATTCTGGTACCCGTGGGTTGGGTCGGGTATGACCCGGTCGACCCATGCCATACCCTAATGTCATTGATTCCCTTGCTCGTCGCGTGAGGCCGAAGAGTCTCCTCGGGGCCGACTCTTATCATTCGATGAAGCGATCTTGGGCTAATGTGCTGCGAGGCGAATTGAGTCTAACTGAGGTAGAAAATTGTGGTAATTTGACACAGTTGGAGAATTGACACTTACGAGTTGTAACGAGTTCGGGATTGATGCGGACCGGTGGTCCAGCCAACAAGTGCTGAGCGGTGAGCGACGAGTGACGAGTTGTAAGTACAAGGCAAAACCTACTAATTGCAATCAATCTTCCTTGCATTCGAATTTCGTGAGCAGATGATCGAGCTCGCGAAGATTCCCAGTAGCACTCTTGGAGCCGCAGGTCTAGATACTGTAAAATTGAGCTCGAGGTATTGTTTGTAAATAAGGTACTGCTTTGAGTGCACCGTAGTCGGAACTACTTAGAATGCAATTAATGACGGGGCAACATTAAATAATGATGTCATTGTTAATTAGGAACGTTAAGGTACATGTACATAGCCTAGGCACGTAGAGTTTTGCCGGTGATATAAATAACCAGCAGAAAGGACCGAACGGTCCTGGTGTGTTTGATCAAGTTTGAACTTGTGGCTGTGCACATTTTCGAGGTCTACTAATCGCAACCAACCAAGTGACCATCTGTAGTTTCGGTGGGTGTCTGACATGGGAAGAGCTAAGTAGGATTTCTATAAATTTCTCACATAATATTTTGATTTTACCAGGTTAGGTTTTTGGCCGCTCTAGAGGTTGGGAGCATTCTACTACAATCAAAGGTCCTGAACGGTGTCAATCAACTTCCACGCTCCTGACAGGCGTGGTGATAAAGACAACGTCATTATCACATACATACTTGCAAGTACGAGAACTGAGAGAGGCTACAGTCGAACGCGGATTGGTGGTATTTTCAATTATTGCAGGTTCCACACCACAAATGCTGTCCAAGAAGGTCCCATCACGTACTAGTGGACTATCACCAAATCCTGTCTCAGGGTCACCACGTTTGTCGATCTTGTCAAACGTCCGGGCGTGGATCAGCTGCACCCCAAGACGGCCCCTCTATAGCACCGCATTTCAAGTGTCTGGATTGGCATCTGCAGACCCCGGGCCTTTGCTGGTGTATACTTGGTGGCATATAGCACGGACACAGCTCACTGCATATTAGTACTACAACAAAAATATAGGGCTTGACTTAGCACCACGCAAACTATCCAAATGGAGAGGAATAGACTGGAGCTTGCGACTTGGGCGCATCTATTTCCTACCGATCAGGGGTACTAATCAGATGGCTGCGCGATTGGTCACGTTGGCGGTGTGGGGGATTGGTCAGACAGGTGACATGGACTCGATTCAAGCGCTTGCCTTCCAAATATATAAAGGCACTCTGTAGTTCACCGACGTCCCTCCCTTACACCGACATCATTCGACATGGGCAACAAACACTCCTCTCCTGTGCTTCCCGATCAATCTCGTGAACAGCGCATTGGCGTTAACACTAATCACGACCATTCTGCACCAGTATCTCGCATCAGTCTGAGATATCACAAATCGCAGGCTTCGCTGTTGAAATCAATATCATCGCACGACACACTTTCCTGCGAGAAACCTGCGCCCCCGCCTCATAGTTATCATCCAAACGTCACTCATTTATCACCGACACTGACAACATATGCACCCTTGACACCCTCCATCTCACGACAAGATGCTGAAGCACGCGCATATAGTGCATTTCTCAAATCCTTCCCAGAATATCAGAGCACTTGGATACTTGACACCCTCCGAAGAACAGATTTTGCCAGATTAGATCGAACCGGCGAAACATATGTAGATTACATGGGTGGGGCACAACATCCTGAGAGTCTTGTTCGCGTTCACAGCGCATTCTTAACCGAATCCGTCATGGGAAACACGCATTCAGTCAGTAATAGGTATGGGGTTTCTATAAATCGGTCGCCGATCATTCCTAATTTGAGTTATAGCTCCAAGTTATCATCACGATACGCTGACGAGGCCCGGGATGCAGTTCTTTCATTCTTTCGAGCACCGCCAGGCTACACCGTTGTGTTTACAGCAAATGCAACAGCTGCGTTGAAGCTTGTTGGGGAGGCGTATCCCTTCAAAGTCTAATAATGGCTATATCCTCGGTGCCGACTCTCATAATAGCGTCCATGGAAATCCGAGAGTACGCTTCACGTCGCGGAGCTCAAGTACATTACAATCCCATCAACTAGTACTGGAGGTTTCGTTCTATCTACTGCCAAGGTATGTCCTTGGCGCGTGTATGCGCATCAACTTGACGTAACAATGCTGATTCTTTGTCGTAGGATATCTTGAGTCAGCACAGACCACAAAACGCTTCCTCACTTTTTGCCCTAACGGGCCTTTCCAATATCACTAACGCGAAAAATCCACTCTCAATCATCGGATTCGCATCCTCACTAGGATACCACACACTTCTTGATGCTGCCGCGCTGGCACCATCATCTGTCATTTCTCTTTCGGAAACCCCTGTCGATGCTATGGTTGTCAGCTTTTACAAGATGTTCGGTTATCCGACAGGCGTCGGAGCCCTCATTGTCAAGGAGTCATTCTTACAGATCTTGGAGCGCCCGTGGTTCGCTGGAGGAACCGTTGATGTCGTCCAGGTGCCAGGCCCAGTCTTTACTAGAACGAGCGTTCTTCATGAACAATTCGAAGTATGCTTCTCTTCCAATTTATGTGCTTTCGAATTTATTCACATTGCTAGGATGGAACCATCAATTTCATGACGTTACCCGCTGTCACAGACGGTCTGCGATTTCTCTCCGCATATCTGCCATTCCTTCCTCTCCGCCTCTCATGTCTTACACACTACCTTGTCGCCTCGCTCTCTTGTCTGAGACATGATTCGACAGGAACCCCTGTCGTTAAGATTTTATCCAAGCTTCCTTCCAAAAGACTCAAGTCTGTTGGGAGAACAATGTGACAGTGGATCTACAATCTCTCTTATCTTCCTCTCGGCAAGTATTCAGCTTCCATTGTTTTCTATCGTTATCTTAACGAAACTTTGGACTGCAGCCTTCAGGAGAGATGATCCCAAACAGCTTCATTGAATGTCGCGGTGTCCCGGAACATTTCTCTTCGCACAGGTTGCATGTGCAATCCCGGGGGCGCAGCCTCGTTGCTGGGTATTCAAAACCAGATGGAACGGCTGTATCCCGGCGTCACGCTTAAAGACTTTGGCCAGGTCGTCGGTCGCGAGCTCGGTGTTGTGCGGATCAGTCTAGGACTCGCAAGTAATTTCCAGGATGCGTGGAAAATTGTGATGTTCGCGTCATCCTTGGCAGATAGCCGTACACGACAGGCACTCTGGGATACCTGGACCAACGTTCCTATTGGACAGGCTATGTAAGTAGCCCGGTTTGCCACCGGATATCTGCTATGCGGATGAGGCTGTCACCATAATTAGAGCCCACAGAGAGCGAAACCTTTAGAACTTGTATATCTCTTTTCTTGGTTATTTCTTGCACACCATTTCGTCGCGCATTCATAGCCGCATCTCCTTCATCACGGATCACTTGCATAGCATAGCATAACATAGCACCATCTCATTATAATCTTGTACGTGACTTCGGCATTCGTCCCCTCTTTTGGGCCTGGTCTCTCATTTAGTCTTCTACGCCTTCTCATTGCTATCTTTCCCAGCATACCACAATTCCCGAATAATCGGATAACACGTATAGACCCCGTGTTAAGCATGCGAATACCTACATTTCCGATTTCGTACACTACATCTTATCGAAGGGATCTTCTTGTCTCACCATATCTTACATACACGCGTTCCACTACGTCACTAAGGAACATTGTATTAGCTGTGGGCGATATAATTGCAGACTCTTTGTGTCGTCCATGCCAGCTGCCTCAGGCATGCACATCAATTTTCTGTCATTCGGATCTCACTTAGGAGACTCTTGCAATGATTGGTTTTCAAGTCATGCTACCAACCTCGGGGAGAACACAGGTATCTCGCCCAAGTCTATGTACTCGAGGTAGTCCGAGATGTTGAGATGCGGTAGGGCCATAGCAGAAATAAAACTCGATCGGTACTGGACTTTACTCCTCACCTCCCTCATCTTCATCTTCTTCGTCATTGTCACATCTGCCTCGTCCTCGGAAACTTCCATGCCTGATTCTTCATCCGCTGCTTGTCTCGTCTGCGCTTAGTGCTCAGGTCATCGAGGAGGACCAGAAGATCCCTGCTCCTTCTCGACCTCCCTCTTCTTGCTATCTGATGTCTGCAACTCAGCCTCAAGCTCCGCAATACGCGCCTCTGAGTCAGCCAACTGTCGACCAATCATAGTAAGCAGCAGTATCCAGATACATCCATGACCACGTACTCGAGCTTCAGTAGCCGATAGCTCCTTGAGACGAAGTTGCAATGCGTCTATCTCCTGCACCTGAGAGCGAATGACGTCTTTGAGAGAATTGATGAGCATCGCGGACTCTGCACTTGGACCTGTTACCGCAAGTAAGTCAATGTGGTTGGTGATAGTCCTTGTCTTGCTACTGACCTGACGATGAAGCCAGAGTGCTAGGGTCCGTTGCCAGACCCCTCTGGATGGTATCTTTAAGGAAGTCATCAGATCAATGACATACAATAGAGAATCTGGTAGCGCACGTTGATTTGATTTCCAGAAGTCAACAAAAGACCAGTGAGCCAGATTTCGCCTTCCTGTTCGGCGGGTGGAGTGTTTTAGTGCCTTGGATGGACAACGAGTACCATGGATTCAGGGCGATAGACTTGAACCAGTCGTGCTCTTGTACGCGAGTCATGTGACCGAGAAGCACATCTACGCCCAAACGAGAGATGATGGGATGGATAGTAGCGCTGTTGAATACGCAAATATAAACACGCGTGAAAGACAACAGATGAAAGGCACATGCCGAGTGATCTCCCCGGTTCCCGATTGAATTCATAACAGATGCCCAGTAGAAAGGCGCAAAGTCCAGGGATGAGGTCTTCCGATCAGAAGTCTGATTAATAGGCTCCACTAACTATGGGTTCCTGAGGTCTCGTAAGTGTTCACAGAATCGGGCGAAAGACTCACTGTGCCCAGCCCGCCGGCTTCTAAGAATTCCCTTACGGCTTTAGGGTCATCCCAGAGCCACTGTGCAAGCAGACAGATGTACCCAACAATCAATCTATTCCACTCGCGTTCCTCACGGTCGTCCTCAGCCCTTGAGCGAGATAGGAAGCACAATGAGAGGTTCTCGGCAAAGAGGTGCAACAAACTCTGCGGGCATCTTCCTCGTCCTCTTCCGGCGGCGTTGGCGCTGGAGTACTATCCGCAGGGACAAAAAGTGGTCCTTGACCCAAAGTCTCTCCCGGAATGTTGGAAGAAGGCTTGATAGACCGGGCGGCAGTTTTTGCTCTTGGGGAGCCGATAGCAATGAGCAAAGAGGATGTGGCGAGATGAGTACAGGTTACATTAGCGATGTTGAGAGGGGATGACGGGGAGAGGCAGAGAGTGCAGAAGGGGCGATATCATTGGAACCTCACTTGGTTCTGCAAATACAATCTGAATCGTTTTGCCTGGTATGGAAGATGTTGCTTACGTTGGGAGGAAGCATCCCTTGCACGATGGCATGTCTGATATCCTCTTTCCGCACAAAGTTCTATAATGTATCAATGCCGACCCTTTCTGCCGGAGGATGAGAACAATGACGTACATCAAAAGCAATTACAGCTGCGCTCCTAGCTCAAGTCCCTCCTTGGTACGACTATCACTGTATAGCCCATTGTACTCTCCGTGGAGTGCGAGCTCTACAAGTGCATCAAGCGCGGACGCCGGCTCTAGTCTGTCCCATTCTTCTCCGCGTGTCTCAGGCACAGGCATATAGGGGGTCAAAATCACCTCCGAGAGCGGGAGAGTCAACGTGCTAGGAAGGAGATGGAGAGCCTGACGCACGCATGCAATCAGGTTTTGTATTGTGAGATGCTTGCCGTAGAAAACGGACCTGAGACTTGATGTGTTGGTGCATTGGATGCAAGGGCTAGTTCGACAAAGCCTCGCACGAAGACGGATAGTTCTTGGCTCTGAGGAAACTATGAAACAAATGTAGGAAGGATATTGGAATCTACTGACGCTGCCTTTAGACCCGACTAACATTCCCATGATACCAAGCACCAGTGACACATTTACCACTTTTTGTGAGTCCCAAAATTGCAGTGCAAAGTCTTGTGGAGCTGAATCTTGCAGGGAAAGGTTGGACGGTAAGAGCAAGAGGGAGCATAACAACGCTGGAAGGGACGTTTCGCGGAAGTAACTCTATCGTAGAGATCAATGGAAATGCGCTTCAAGCAGAGTACATTAATCACCTGATTCGAGCTATTATATCGAAGTAGACTGTCGACACATCGAAGTGCGTCCTGTGAGATCACACCTCCCTCCAATCCGCCTTCGTGTGTGACAGTATTGAAGAGCTTTTCAAATGCACCTTCGCATTCTGTATGTCAGGGCTTTGAGAAATAAGCATTTGAATCATGATGATGCTTTCTGAAAGTGTATTGGTGTTAGTGAGGGTAATCAACGACTCTTATGCTGGCCTAGGTAGACCTGCATCGGATACTGTCATTTAACAGCCTGCCACAGGTGGAACTTAAGGATGAGCACAGCTACGCGAGGACTAAGTTATGTTCAACATCCAACTTTGTCGAGACAGGTAGTATGAGCAGGTCTACCAGTACCACGCGTGGGACGAGATGGAGTAGCTAAAATACACACCATTACGAATGATCTCGCGCTTATCCTCCAAGACGGCAATGATACTGGTGGCACCAGCAGGGGCCTTGAGGAAATATCCTTGAACTTGAGAACGGCGGTTCTGTAGTAGCACCGAGAGCAACTGGTGTCGCATAACGGGTATAGAAGTGCGTGTCACCAAGGAGGGAGAACAAAACATGAACTGCCTGATCGTTTCCGATAACATAGTCCGTGTGTTTCAACGCAAGGTCCTTGGAATCGTCATCGGGTTCACAGAGCTGGGTAATAGTCTCGAGCACGGCCTTCGCTATTTCCGCATCTATTTCCGCATCATTCTGCAGGACTTCGAGGAGACCAGGAAGGGCCCTTTCACCGACATCTTCCTTGCAATCGCGAGCCAAACCCTTCAAAGCAAGGACAGCAGCGCGTCTGTCCGCAAGGAGAGTAGAAGGAGACAACCGGTCACTAAGCTTTGCGATCGTGTCCTGCGCAGACTGAGGAGCGCCTGTTGGACCACGAAGGGCGATATAGGTCTGCGATAAAAAGTCCATGCGAGTCCAGCTTGACGCTTGAAGACCAGTACTAGTAATTTGTGGTTGTGTTCAATGTTCAGGCCTGCATTGCCACCATGACTGACACGTGGCCTTGCAAGAACAGGCAAGAGCCTCCTGAGCCTGCGTTTAGAGTTAGACAACGTTTAAACCACCATCCTACTCAATTCAAATTTATCGTATACAGAAGGAACGACTATTTCCTTCTATATGGTCTAACTACGGGAAAATACACTCAAGTCCATGCTGTCACACCCCAGTGATAACTAGACCATCAGGAATAACCATGGGCCGAACAATTAATGATTCGTCATGTATCCTGACAACCCTACTCCGAGAAGTCGTGGATGACCGTCAGCCATCATCTAATCTCGGCGAAGCGTTCCCGGATACCGCTCGTGACCTAGTTTCGCAGGGACACGAGTGAGTACTGTGTCATCTTTGTGTTGTCCTGTCATGATGAGAAGATGACTGTCGAATCATCGTGGCTGCAATCAGACCGCGGGATCATCGAAGATACGCCGATAGTGTGTAAGCACTCCCAAGAGCTGGAGCTGACCTACCGCCTACAGAATGATGAATTTTTGGTGTAAAGCCCTATGACATACCCAACACTTTATATAGAACTGATTTTTCTCTTGCAGCCAAGTCGTATCATTGGCGCCGAGTTCACGCAATCGTCAACTTGTAAAGAGATTAGGAATAGGCAATTTCTGGGCTTGTTCCCTCCGATGCATGCGCGGCTGCTGAGAGATGTGCATCATGCTTTAAGTGTCATTGATCCATCGAGACATTGATAAAGCTGCCTTCACATGCTTTTTGAAACGTATCTCTTGTAATCATGGATTCTGTCTTTATCACTGCTGGTTTTGCAGCTCTAGCGATCGTCTATGGGGTGTACCGTCGATACTCTCATATCTCTTTGGCAGACGTTCCTGGCCCAGAGTCTGCATCGTTTATCATGGGTATGACTATATCTATTGCCGGATCCCTCCGCTGCTGATATGACCACCAGGGAATCTGAAAGAACTCTACCAAGGTCAGGCAGCGGATGCTGACTTCAAGTGGCAAGCTCAGTATGGGAATATCGTTCGGTTCAAGGGCTCTTTTGGCGTATGCAATGAAATCCACGCTTGCGGTATACATTTTCTGATCCTCCGCTGACTCATAGGAAGACCAATTGATGATTTCCGACCCGGCCGCCCTGCAATACATATTTGCAAAGTCAGCCTATCGGTTTCCCAAACCGCCTGATCGCCGCGTTCTCTCCCATTTATCAACGGAAAGGGTATCTCTGGGCGGAGGGTAGGTCTCGGCCACAAATCAAAACATGGAATGATCTGTAGTTAACTTTCGAAGGTGACGATCACAAACGACACAGGAGAATAATGCTCCCTGGATTCGGTGGACCGGAGTCCAAAGCCTTCTTATCATTATTCAAGAACTGCGCCGAGTCTGTAGGCAGCATCGAAGTCACTGAATACTCTCAACTCCCGTCAATAACGTAAATTCTCACAGATGAGCAACAAATGGACGGAGACATCAATAACTCTAAGGAGGGGTCAGTGGTGTTCAATATTCCTGTCTGGCTGTCCCGCGACCTTAGATGCTATCGGCGAAGGTATATGCTATCTAGGGTGCACAAGCACCTTTTTCTCATATCCTTTTCAGCTGCTTTTGATGTCCGCTTCAGCTCCATTGACGATAATGAAAGCGCCCTTGCGCGCTCATACAGGAATATATGTCAGTCTTGACTTTTGCCAAGCATCTGGCTTTCCCTTAACTGATCTGAGTTGAATTTGTAATAGGACTGACGTATTTGGATCCCCGTCAGATGGGCAGGTACTCTTTCAGGGGATTTCAAAGTATATCCCACGTCGAATTCTCGAATACTTCGTAGAGAGGGCCAAAACCCACGTATCGTGCGCATGCGTGAGACAGGTAACTTGGCGACATCTGTTGCAAAGCAGTTGGTGAAAGACAAGGCAGAGATGATATTGGGGGGCAAGGCAGCCGAGATGTCTTTAGCTTACTTGGTGGGTCGTCGTTCTCAACAGCCTCATTCAGATCTAGGCCATCTAATTATAGCACAGTCAAAGCCAATATGGATACAGATGCAAAGGCGAAGTTAACGGAAGAAGAGCTGTTTGCTCAGATGCGGTGGGTCCGTTCCGTTTGTCGTGATTGCACAGCTTTCCGATCACAGATTGTTACAATTACACAGTACTATCCTTCGCAGGTCATGAGACGACCTCGAACACTGTCAGTTGGGCACTTCTCGAGCTAGCCAGGCACCCTGAGATCCAATCCCGTCTCCGGGAAGAGATATGGGAAACGGAAAGCGGCTGTGCACGCACGCGGGGATGTCAACTTCACAATCGCTGATTTTGACGCTATGCCATATACTACTGCTGTGATGAAAGTGCGTGACGTGCTAACAATATTTGGGCTGTGGTAATTGCGCTTGTTATTGTAGGAAGTTTTGAGATTTTGTTGTGTCGTATATCATGCACAACCGATGCGCCAGCCAAGATGACGTCCTTCCGTTGTCACAGCCAATCACCACGCGATCGGGCGTCATCCATGAGCTACCAGTTCCGAAGGGTACCCGAATTGTTGCATCAATCGCAGCGTACCTATGAGGATTCCACATAGCCAAGATACTTTCTTCTGACGGTGCGCTCATATCGGTTAGAAACAAGGAGCTCTGGGGCGAGGACGCGCACGTGTTCAATCCGGATAGATGGCTCAATGGCACAGCCAAAGAGAAGAAGGTGACGTCAATAGGAGTGTACTCCAATCTGTAAGCGCTGGTCTCTGTCTTTTAACAGGCATGAACCCCTTTTTTTTAGAATGACATTCATCGGAGGAGCGAGGTCGTGTATCGGATGGCGCTTCGCGTGAGTGTCAGGTTGTGTGGCAGCGGCGGAGTGAATCTAATATGAACGTTCACTCAGGGTGATCGAAATCAAGCCTTTCTTACGGAGATAGTTGGAAAGTTTGAGTTCGCTCCAACCGATAAAACCGAACTTATTCGGCGGGAGGCTTGCTTGGTGATGGTTCCAACAGTAGAAGGTGAAGTTGAGAATGGTGTTCAACTGCCGTTGAGGGTTTCACTGGCACCACGCACTC
>NW_024540732.1:0-21287 GCF_016647625.1 Suillus subalutaceus
GAAGGACGAGCCGGAGCAAGGAACGCCTTCAAGAGTACCTCGCTGTCGAAGATCTTCGTATGTCTCAAATCATGAAGTGCGACGTCAATTTAATTCAGATCATGAAGCACCACTCACCGCTGAGGAAATCGCTGCCATCGATGACGCCGGTGCTAAAGGCCCTCTCCCAGTTGGTTGTTGCGAGGCTTGCGATGCAACACAGATTCGAAAGGTCTTCATCGTTGGTCATGTGCTGGCTATTGCAATTATATTCAGCTTTGCGACGTTTTTCATTGCGAGAGCCGAAGCACTCGATTGACTGTTTGATGGCTGCATCCCTGTCACTTGTGTGCTTGTTTCGCAGCCTCTGGTATATGTCGACAGTTTTCGTGCATGATGATAGTCAGCAAGCCGTTGTACTAGTGCTACCCAAGCAACGATGACAACTTACAAAGTAGCTAGTTGGAAACTCGTATCTGACGAGTTACACGGAAAACCAACACAAGCAATTAACGAGACAACGGTGTATTCTTGATACTAACGAGGATGATGGGGGTCAAGGTAAGAGTAAGAGTACAGCCGCGTTCAGGTGAATGACCTCGTCGCGCGTCTCCTCATCACCAACAGCGGTATGATATACCAATAAGAACGCGAATTCAGCCTGCGGAGTTGTTCTCCATGATTTCAAGCAGCGTGAGGGGTTTGTCTCTCATGGCGAAACGTGAATTGTAAGGTTTCTTTCGGTCTTGCGTGCCATGACAAGCGAGGTGCACCCAGGTGTTACGTCGCAAAGCTTCGAGTGCACTTGCCTCTTCGATTCGTGCACTAAGCCACAAACAGTGGCTCAATCTCACTATATAATGTGGAATCGATCAGTCTTTCATCGTTATGCACGACGGACATTTGATGGCCGGGGACATGAATGTAATCTCTGGGTTCATTTGCAGAATCCAGAGTTTGCATTCATGTGAGCTCGCCACACCCTTGTCGCCAGAGATATTGGTGAACTTGACATTGGGGGGGGAACAAGTCTGTGGACAAGCTTCAGCTCTCTGTTGACAGCGGGGAGCACTCTACCTTGCCTTGCGCCCGGTTGACTTTGTCCGATTGTCGCGAAGGAGGGAGTCGCATGCGTCTTCATCATCTGCCGACCTCTAATAAGAGCTGAAATTGTGGGCGGGTAAGAGCAGATGTAGAGATCCTCCAGGCATGGCTCTCCCCCAGAACGATCTGCTATCATTCGAAAGGGGTTAGCTACATGGAGAGGGACGGACGTGAAGGCTGCCGTCGGACACAGCCATATTCGAGACTGAGGCTGCAATTTCAGGTCACTCTGGAGGACGTTAACTGTGTGAAGTATGATCTCGTCCCATACTATCCGCAAGAGTACTCGCAACTTCTTCCTCAGCTCTTCCGGGCGCATACGAGCCGTATGCTGTATTGCCTCAGTGAAATCGTTTTTGAGCATCTCTGAATCTGGGAGAGTGATGCGCGGAAAGCGAACGTGGCGGGGCTCTCCTAATGTCGGGAGAACAATGGTACCGCATGAATATTGACTCGCAACGAGGATGGTGACTGGGCCATGACGTGCTGCCGCTTGCAAGTCTTGATACGAAGGCGGGAGCAGGAACCGCGAGAAACCTTTAAGATTACGGATCTCAGCTACCGCAGCTTCCCACTGCTCCTGAAGTCTCCTGTACTGTATTGCTGATTGATCAGCAGCTGCTCGGTCAGCGCTGCCGACGGAACCCTGAGCATCAGACAGGCGCTGGTTGAGAGCCTGTGAGCTAGTTCCGGACTTGCAAGCTTCAGGTCTTCCAGCGGAGTTCTGAGTCGAGAGGCCAGCGACCACTGTTGGCCACGACCCTGCTCTATAAGTTCAACTGCTCGTTGCAGAGGACTATAACGGATGGCGCTCGAGGCTGCATCTACTGGCAGTGATTGGGCGCTGCGGAAAGCGGTTGCGGCCTCGCGCCGTGAGATAACC
The DNA here is from genome assembly GCF_016647625.1 of Suillus subalutaceus. Taxonomy (NCBI): domain Eukaryota; kingdom Fungi; phylum Basidiomycota; class Agaricomycetes; order Boletales; family Suillaceae; genus Suillus; species Suillus subalutaceus. Next base: position 1,967 of record NW_024540732.1, read on the forward strand.
GACGATCGTGCCATCACATGGTTGTCGAAAAGCTCAAAGTACGTTTGGTATGCCTCTAGGGCAGAGTCATGTTGATAGACTTCTGCTTAGCGAGCCCATTCTATATCCCCTGCAATGTGTGCCGGGAATCCGTGAGTGGGATGCTGTGATGCCAGTCTGAAGTTCTCTACAGGAAGTGACGGATCAGCAGAGTTGCGTTGTACTCGGTAACGAGACAAGTAGGCTTCCTGCAATCACTTGTAGCTGAAATATCTACTCGGGTGCAGTGAAGGCAAAGCCTCCAACGACTCTTGGCAGAGTCGAATGGCCTCCTCGATATTTTCATTCTTCCGAGTTTGCGTGAAACGAGAACAGAGCGCCGAGCTCAAATTGTAAAGAGCTTGATGTGTGGAAACAAAGGCAGGTGGAAGGATGATCACGAGGGTGGGAAACGTATGACAAAGGCAACAGTTTGCGAGACTAGTGGTCGAATGCAAGAGGCGAGAAAGGGCCAGGTGAAATTGGCGCGGTCGTGACGCGCCTGTGACGCGACTGGCCCCGTCACGTGGGTTGCCCAATTTGTAAGCCTTATTATACTTGGTGATTACGTGCTATTATTAGGCTTACTTGGGTTAAACCTCAACACCGGCATTAAATACTGCCCCAAATCATCTACGACCTTCACCTATCCACCTATCCATGTTCGGAGGTAATCCTAGGCGTATGTAATCTGCCCGCCCCTGCCATGGCACCTATCATGTCCATCTACGCGCCCTAGCGTTCCCACGCGCCTTACCCTTTCCCGTCAGCGTCCTACATAGCGTCTACGCCTACCACGGCGTTGCCCCGCCCTCCCTTTCCTTGGACCACTACAACCTGTCCCCAGGGTAGCTCAAGCTCGTTGTCACCGTTGTTGTAGGAGCCCACCTGCAGTCTTTGCACTGATTTTCCCATCCAGACCGAGCGCTGCCTCGCCACCTTGACCAGCAGCCCATCCTCGCCTTGCTCACTGCCGCTGTCATTGTAGGAGCCTACCTGCTATACTTGCATTACTTTTCCTGTTGCTGCCTCGCCACCTCGACTGCCCACTCATCCTTCTGTCATCAGTGTGGCTTCCCCCATAATATTTATACCTCCATGCCTCGCGCCTCAGGCCACATCAAGATCACTGGACTGTCGAAGTCCATAATCTCACACAGCTTCAGAGGATGCCAACGACAATCACGAATTCTTACAGCTGGAAAACAACGCCAGCGCAAGGATGCAGCTGATGCACTCTGCCAAGCTAAAATTCGAGGTTCGTTTATCGACCCTTTTTGTTTTCTGCTGTTTTAATCCTTTTTTTATACATCACAGAGATGTCGGCAGAAGATCAGGATGTAGTTGAGAGTATGATTGCTGACCATGGTATGGACGTCGAGACACTACCCTACACAGCACCTCCGGGAGACGAGGGCTTTTGTTTAAGCCATGGGGGCCGTGAACACGAGGCGTTCGAAGGACTGGCGCATGGGACCCATGGCCGGTTCAGCGATAATTCTGATGCCACGTCTACAGACAAGTTGTCTGACGTTGTAGCTCCTTCGCTACCGGCTGAAGAAGAAATTGCACCTGTGAAACGTCGCCCTTCACTGCCAGCTCAAGAATGCGCGCCAGTTAAGTGTCAACGTGCTTCAAAGAGGGTCCAGAAAGGGAGGAAAAGAAAATAGTCGTTGGCTAGTGTGTGTCCTTAATGTAGAACACTGACGCGTCAGTGGCCGCGTCAAGGCTCGTCAGTGCCGCGTTAGTGCCAAGAAAATAGTCATTAGCTGATGACTAGCTAGTAGTATATGTGCTTATGGTGAATAAAATCAACGAAGGAATGATCATGAACCCATACAACTTGATGTGGGAGTCGAATATAACATAGGAATGAGTTGCACTAGCGCGTCAAGGACCAGGCTCGTCAGTGTCGCGTCAAAATAGCTAGTACGCCCGGCGAGAAACACTTGAGGTCGGGCTTTGAGATGACGTCGAACGGGTTAATCCTCGCTGCCCCCAGGGAAAAGGCAAACTTGAAAGGTGTAATTACGAAAGGCTCAAAACGATCTTTCGGCAACGGTTGAGTCGCCGGCCGGATGCTGCCAGCTAGGATGTCTTCTAAGTTCTAATCATACGTTTCGTTCCTACTCCCAGCTACTATGCCATTTGGTACCGTCACTCTTAACGATGGAAATGAGGTATCGTACTAATTATAAAAGTTTGCATTACCGTGTGACCTCAGGCTGATATGTGCTGTGCTGTGTCCCAGTTCCCCGTAATAGCTTTTGGCACGGGGACCAGCATGATATTTAAGGATGTCACAGACTACGTGGGACAGGCCATTGAGAATGGATTTTCCCATATCGACACCGCACAGTGTATGTCACTTTTAAGTTCTAATTGCAATGATTATTAGAATCTCATGTCTCGAAATTTACTCTGGTATAAGTATATCGGACAGAAGCCTACGTGGGCCTAGCTATCAAGGAGAGCGGTCTTCCTCGCTCGAGTCTGTATATCACTACTAAGTACAGCTCTGGTGCATCACCGCGGGAGGCTATTCAACAAAGTTTGAACAAGGTTAGGCTTCACATATCACCCACGAGTTGCTGCACGGACTTAATCATATGCTTGCTCAGATGGGTCTTTCTTATGTTGATTTGTATCTGGTGCACTTCCCGGATCTCTTTTCTGACTTTGAATCTGGGTGGCAAGAATTCGAGAAGATGAAGAAAGATGGATTGACAAGGTGTGCTCTTTGCGACTCGAACAGGATTCATTGGTCTTCACTGCTATCAGGAGCATTGGTGTCAGCAACTTTACCCTAGAGGACCTCCAGAAACTCCTGAAAACTGCGATTACGAAACCTGCTGTCAACCAAGTGAATTTCACCAGTTGAACCCGGCATCAGATGTAACCAACTCGTACAGATTCGATTCCACCCGTATAATTATGCCTCGCAAAAAGCTTTGCTTGAGTACTGCGCAAAGCAGAGTATCACGGTGGAAGCATATGGAAGTCTGAAGTGAGTCCTCAGGCCGCTCCTAATAATTCGTTGCTCCAAACTTGAACAATGCTGATTTCTGCATGACCAGCTCTATTACGCAGAACCCTGGAGGACCGGTCGATGCGGTAGTCAACGCCGCCGCTAAGCGTATAGGAGCAACTCCGAATCAGGTCATTTTCTCTTGGGTCAGAAGTAAGGGTGTAGCAATCGTCACGTATGTCCATCTATTCTCCATGTAATCTTCGTGTCTCATGTCACTCCCATCACTAAAGGACGAGCCGGAGCAAGGAACGCCTTCAAGAGTACCTCGCTGTCGAAGATCTTCGTATGTCTCAAATCATGAAGTGCGACGTCAATTTAATTCAGATCATGAAGCACCACTCACCGCTGAGGAAATCGCTGCCATTGATGACGCCGGTGCTAAAGGCCCTCCCTCCCAGTTGGTTGTTGCGAGGCTTGCGATGCAACACAGATTCGAAAGGTCTTCATCGTTGGTCATGTTGCTGGTTATTGCAATTATATTCAGCCTTGCAATGTTTTTTAAGTTGTACGGAGGAGGTACGAGCGGGCTTTGGAGTTTTTCATGGGCGAATGTAATATGCATCTAGTGTTTGTTGTTTCTGTCTTTCACCACACCCGTCGACCCAGCGTTGCGGAGTATTTTTGTATCCTCGTCAACCTTTCGCTCTGTATCACTGCATGTTCCTTTCCATGATAGTAGTACGCCTCGCATCGAGTATTGGACTTGATCAGTGCATCCTGCGACCCTGCGCAAAGCTGGCCACCGAGCATCATTTTCGTGTCTTGGGCAGATCTGCGATCGAAGTCAAGAAGTTTAACTTGTGCTTGAGCTCACGCCATGAATCACGTATTCTCCCTGCACGAGCCTCAGAGTAACTAAGATCCCACCTTGCGCGAATGACTGCAGTACTGGAGCACCAGCCAGATGGACATTGTGCACTGTTATCTAATTCCTCGGGCCGACACATCAGCAACATGATCAGAAGTCCTTAATGCGGAATTAAAGTGTACGGCAGCACTTAAAGGAGTCTAGATTTTTAGCAGGACAATGAATGCATCTCCCGGACAAACCATTGTGAAAACTACGCAAATTAATCACAAGTACTCTCGATACTCAGGAGGAATGTCCACCCGTCCGCGGAGCGGACCACCAGCTATCCGGACACCACCGTCTTCATGTAGGTAGACTTGTTCCTCGTTGGCTACCTGGCGAGGGAAGAAAGCATCGGCCTCCAGGTCCTCAACACGACTCACGCTCCCAATGCCTACGACAGATGGTGGGACAACAGAAGACCGGGGACGATTCGAACGGGACCAATCATCGAGCCCAACGAGAGGCGTGTTCGACGTCATGGAGAAGGGGTGGTTGCTACGAACCTGAGATACGAAAGGGTTAAGAGCATTGTCCACATCTGTGTCCACATATAAAAATTAAAATATGAACTCTCATTTTAGAAATCAACAAACTTGTTTCTCCAACTACTGCTTGAGCATTGCGTTGTCTCCGCAGGTAAAAAATCAGCGCCAGTACAGCCACAACCAGTACTGCCCCTCCGACCACACCTCCAATCACTGGCGCATTGTTTTTCTTGGTAGTTTGTACTGAAGTTTGAGGGACTGGCAAGGACGATGGCGATGAGGATGAGGACGGTGTGTTAGTTAGAGGCTCGGGAGCAGTCGAAGATGGTGTTGAAATGGGTTGTTGGCTATTGGTAGTTGCCGGAGATGACGGGCTAGGTGATGCCGCTAGCGCCCACGATAAAAATATGCCATACAAGTGCTTGCCGCTGCGCGGCTCGTTGGATGGATCTAGTTCAAATCTAATAACAATTCTTTATACACGACGTTGGACGTATTGAAATCGTCATTTGGTTTGTCTTCTGAAAATAGGATGCGTGAATCGTCTCGTTGACGGATCCGTGAAAGGGCTGTGTACAGTTGACCGTGTGCGAAGACTTCGCAGCGAAGGTTGAGAACGGTCTTGTCAAGGGTTAGACCTTGGCAACCATTGAAAGTCGTTGCATATGCAAGACGGAGGGGAAATTGTAGACGATGAACAGTCTAACTTACGCGTGGGGGTGTGAATTCGAAGTGGATGCGGGGGATGTATTAAGTATCTCCAAGTTGACCTGTCCTGTTGTTGATGACTCGAACCTTGACATAACGGCGGTGCAATTGTTGTATGATGAGGCGTGCATTCTTCACCAGTTCCTTCTGAACAGACATATTGCGCCTAAGTGAGCAAATACAGCCCTGCTTGAGATAAAGTTCGTGCTTTGGAATTCCATTTTGTGAGAGAATTGCGAGAAAATCAGGTGTCGCTTCAGGGTGATCTGCTATGAGCTGATCATCTTCTTTTACAGTGTCAGCACTGTAGTATACGACTGTGTGAAATATCATCAAGACGGATTCATGGATGAACCGGGCATAATAGATCAAGTCGTAAAACACAAATGATGCGTGGGCAAACTGATGAAGAACGACTCAGAATTTATATTTTTCGTTGTGCGTAAATGACGTCGACATGTTTTGGAGCTGCGGTGTTCAAACAGCAAGATGACGCAGATGAAAGGGTCAGCTTATAAGGAATTGATGATGTGCTCGCAACCAAATGAAGTAAAGTGGAGTTTTATTTCGTGAGCACGAGGACTCGGCAATGTTGTAAGTGATGGAGCGAAGCTAATGATGGTAACGTTAGTAGGTTTCTGAATGGTAGTGGTAGTAGAAATTGGTCAAGTAAGCGCACGTGAGACGCACGCGGGTGGACGCCGCGCTCCAAGTCATCATAAGATTATATATTGTGGATTTCGTGATATGAAAAATCTTACCTGACAACGGGGTATACTGAACATAGTCAAGCCAAAGATAGCTGCTTTGATTGAGATTGGTGATTTTTAATTGGTGTGGACCATTGCCCAATGTAGGAGAAGTAAAAAAGTTGTAGTGAAACAGAGTTCCTCCTTGTGCAGGAGCTGTAAAAGTCACCGCAGGTTGATCGTCAACCTGGTATGATGAGATTGAGGCTCCCACGTCATTCCCCTGGTAAACAATGGGACCGACGGTACCAAAGACGCTAACGCTGATACCTAATAGCGCACCACGTCAGTACAAGGAGCTTACAAATTCTACAGTACCAGGAAGATTGGCACCAACCAGAGAAATTGAACAAGGCCATCGACCCTGCCGTATTCGTTCCTGTGGTAGTGTTATCGTATTCGAATCCCGCTTGACCGCCATGAAACCATGAACCATCATAAGTGAAACTGAAATCACGGTCGTCGAGGGTTATGGACATGGAAGGGAGATAATCGTGATCTCACGAGTCATAAGACTAACGTTGCTTTTATCGAAACAATAATTAGCTGTGACCTTGTTAATCGTGGATATGAATGTATCAATCATTTGACTTCCCTTTTGTATGCTGTGTAAAACTCCCCCATCTGCCGATCACTGCCTTGTAAGAACGAAACGCTTGCTTTCTGATGTTGTTGACTTGCTGTGTGAGTTCGATAATGACCTGGTTTACACCACATTCGTAACAAAATGTGGTCTCCATTCTACATTCAAAACTAGTTCGAACCGAATGTGTTAGATGATTCGCTTGGCGCCACTCCCTTGGAAGAGTGCCGGCACCACCTTTACACCGTGGGGCATAGCGTTACAGTGCTCGAGTCTGAACCATGATATCACAGTGAAGGGCTGCTGGAGACGCATGGCACTGCTACAGAGGTCCTGTAGAGCACTGGGAATGGCATGAATATCTTCAACATAGCAAGCCTAGTCTAAACCAGACAATCTCCATTCGTTCGTGTGGTGATTAGGAGTCCGCTAGATTATAAAGTATCGAACATGTAGAACGTTAACACAAGTTTAATAGCAAAGCACATGCCATGATAGGCTCACCTCGACGCTCAAGTGCTCACCGGTTACTATTGTTAAAGTTTCAACATTTAGAATCGGCGCAGACTACTTCCATAACATGTGTCTCGTCTCAAGACTATTATTGGGCTGTCACACTTCATATCAACAGAAGATGATGGATTCCCCTCTTATCCAGATATCAGCGCTGAGCGTCGCCATAAGGAAGGAGTTGATTTATGAGCGGGCAGAAAGATGGGTGAATTTCATATTTAACATGGCTGTTCGATGAAGACTGCCATGAGGAAAGAATTGATTAATGCACGGGCTGAAAGAACGGTGCCGGTGAACTAGGAAGTTCAAGTTAATGCGAAAGGGAACAATGCTTTGTTACGTAATATCACCAACCGAAGACAGCACAAAGTACAAGCAGTGTAGGGGGCAGAAAGGAATTGGCCTTGTGGCAATTGGCAAAATGGCAGAACGGCAATTGGCAGAATGGCAGAAGTCGGCAAAATGGATTGTGAGCGTTTTTGGCTCTTTTCCACTATAGTGGTACTCAAAATAACTTTCAAAACTTTTTGGAAACTCGCCTAGAGCACGGCTAAACCTTCCAACACCTCAAGCAACTCGGCCTCGATTGAAAGTCAGTCCGGCATGGCACGGCGGAGTTTCAAAACATGCCTGCTACTCGCCAACGTGTTCGTCATTCTGCACGACTTCGAGCCAACGCTCAAGTACGCTCAAGGGTCATGGATCCTCGAGCATCCACCTCCGAAGGACAATTCAACAGCCCTGCAGTAGTACCAGGGCCCAAGATGTCAATTCAATGGCAAAGTGAAACGGCCCTCACTGACGCCCTGGTAAATTATCTAACCACTCACTCCCCTGAATGTAGGATTCTATTCTATTTGGAGGGGAAGAAAAAGATGGTGGATGCTGATGATAACCCCACGAGCAAGGACAAAGGGGATGTCCACGGTGCCATCGCCAAGCTCCTTTTTGCGAATCACATCAAGTATGGCGCCGCATACCATCAAAATCAGAAGAAATTTCGCAATTCAGTCTCCAACCAGATCTCAGTGTAAGTGCTCTCTTATTTTTTTGTGCTCGCATATGCTGATTAAATACATCAAGACTCAGAACAAAATATAAGAGGCACAATGTCGGAAATTTCCCCGCGTGCCTTCGAATTCAATTTAAGACATTTTAAGGGACCTTTTCACACGGCACACTTACAATGCATGTTAATGGTGTACGATAAAATTTCAAGGCACTTATAATGCCTGTCCAAATTATGTTAAGGCATTGTAATGATCCTGGGTAATGCGGGATGAGCCTTACATTTTAAGGCCATGAAATGATAGTGTAAGCATTGTAAAGGGTAGCAAGGCAAATTCAGACAATTTCAAGACTCGTCGCTTGTATTTCGATGCTCTTGCTGGAATTCCCAATTAATATTAATATTAATAATGGTAATAGTAATAATAATAACAAAAAAAAAACAAGTGCGAGTGGAAAGAGTATTCAGCGGTAAGGAAGGTAATAGAACGATGTTGGTACTATCCAGTGCAAGATTATTAGTGAAGCTGAGTGCGAGTGGTAAGGAAGATAGAATTATGTTGCCAATGGTATCCAGCAGAGTGGTGAAGCTGAGTGCGAGCGGATGTGTGAGGTGAATGGGAGTAGGAAGACGGTCCTAAGGAAGGTAGAATTATGTTGGTATCCTGGACCAGTGCGAGAGTGGTGAAGCTGAGTGTGAGCGGATGTGTGAGGTGAATGGGAGTATTATTGGGAAGACGGTCCTAAGGAAGATAGAATTATGTATGTTGGTATCCAGCATAATAAGAATAGTAGTAAAACTTACCATGATGTTGAAGGGTGGCATTAATTGATGCAGTGCGAGCGGATGCATGTTACAGTAGTCGACGAAGGAATTTTCGGAGCTGATGACGACGTCTGTTCAAAGGAGGAAATGGTTGAAATGAAAGAAGTCTTAATGGAAGCGTTGATAAGAAAAAAGCTCAACTTGTTTGGCCTTGTGATTATACTACCCTAATTGGGATGACTTAGAATGCGGCTGAATCAAGAGGTGCGCAATGTGCTGTTGGGCGGGGCATCCGAGAATTAATAGCTGTGAGACGCATCAGCGTGCAATATGGTAGTCAGGTAAATCAACTTGCATGGTGCAAAAACTCCGTTGTGTAGGTAAACAAATCAGAGGGTGACAAGATCAACAAATTTAAGTAACTACTTTCTCCCTGACGCCTTCCTCGCTGTTGTTTTGGCACCACCATTGCGTGTAACACGCTTGACTACTGGAGGAGGAGCCAAAGGAATGACAGGGACCACGTCTGAGTCCACGGGAGTCTGAGCAGCCTGAGCAATAGCTCGACGTTGAGCTGCAGACACCCTACCACCCTTGCCAGAAGATGCGGATGGTGGCAAGTCAGTTCTAGCAGCATCGAGCGACAGCTGACCAATGTCAACTTCGAGTTGGAGTTGCGTGGTGGTGGCAGGCCCTCCTGGATTGCTGATAGACATAGATGTCGGAGCATAAGTAATGTGTGAAGATGTCGATGACGGAAGTTGTGGTGTGGAGGCAGGATCTTCTAACTGCTGTAAGAAGTCGTCTTCCCAGGTGTGAGGTTGGGAAGCAGAGGGTAGAGTAGCAGTACCACTAGTAGCTAGGACTGAGCTCATGCCGAAAACCTCCTGGTTGTAATAGTTGATCACACTCGTAGCCCATGGGCTGCGCTTGAATAGTTGCTCCAAGTAAAAATCAAAGTCTTGTGCATAGTCAATTTTCGTGGCTGGTCCGGTTGCGGTGAGCTCTTGATCATGTGTTAACAAAAAACGCGCCTGAGAACGAGACGAGATCAGCATGCATGCAAAAATTCGAAGATTATACTAATGCACTCACCACAATAGCAGCACCTGCAATCAGACCTTCCGTGACACACTGCGTAGACCAACGCTGACCCCTGGCCTTCGGATGTCCTTTGGTCTTCCCAGACAGTGAAGCCTTCCTGAAGATTTCGACTCGGATGATCTGAGGGATGGAGTTAGTATTAATGTACTGCTCGACAGCAGCTGAAAATGTCGCGCACCTTGGCCATGACTGGTGTTTTGAGGAAGTCGTCTGGAACGAGAGCAGAAGGATCCATGAACAGAACGGGGGCTAGACGTGTATACTTTTCTGCACCGACATCCTTCTTTAAAAGAGTGAGAAGTTGCGCATTCTCCTTCTTTTTGGCAGGCTCGTCAGTGAAGACAGTCGGGTCGAGTTTTAAAGTAGAGAAGATAAGACCAGCGCAGTCCTTGAGACTATGCAGTATGTTTGACCTCTCGGAACTAACCGCAGCGCGAAACTAGAGTATCTCATGCATAAGGGTTGATGCGCAGACAGAGGGAGAATCGGACATACCACTGATCCAAACTGTGGGTAGGTCTCCATCGGTTTATGCAAAGCCTTGGGAATGCACTGATATAGCTCGGCCATTGCACCATTGAGCTTCGCTTCAGGCGAAGACCAACGCGTATCGCTGCGTGGATCAACGTCTGGCTGGGGTTTTGTCGGAAAGAGCCCGCTCATGACCCAAAAGTAGTTGAGCATGGCGTACATCTTGCCTGCACGGGTAATGTCATTGTCGATGGTTGATGTCTTCTTAAGGACTCGGTTTCGGCTGCGTGCAGGGATAGCAGCCTGAAGCATCGCATGGTCTTTCTTGAGAGCGCGCAACTCAGACCGAACCGCAGTATAAGCTTGTTGTGCCAGTTCTAGTGCCTAGAGATTCAACTGCTACATCAACCGAACCAAGAGAATGGCAGCATGAGTAAACTCACCTTGCGGACTTCGTGCATGGGCGCGTCAGGCTGAGGAATTGTCAAGACTGTCCTCAGGGTGTCGAGTTTGCTCCATGCATCAAACTCGTTGTCTTGCTCATCATTTCCAGATTCGGACTCAGTATCCTCAATAGCGTCGAGTTCTGCTGCGAAGTCGTCTGAGGAATCTCCAGCCTGGGGCATGACAATGAAACTAAGACACAAGAAAGTTAAGTCTGAACAGTGGAGATGAGGCACAACAATTTCACTTGCCTGGTTCCATGTTATAAAGACGTGACCCTGCACAGGGCCAGTTGCTCCGCAGCGTCTTGCCGTCCTTGCTGTTGACATGCGGCATGTTTAGTTCAGCCTTGGCAAAGTCGACATGTAATAAAAGCTGCAGGTCGTTTGACTTAAGTACCGATTACTATCAAATGACTAATGACTCACCCTGATATCGGTCCAACTAGGAGTCAGTCTACCACGAGGGCAGTGTCCATACCATGGCTATTATGACATGTATTATTAGTGTAGTTAAGATAGAAAAACACGACAATTTGGACTTACAGTGGGACAGATACCGGAACATGCTGGGATTCGGCCTTGGGACGCGCTGGTGAGCCGGCCTGATTGGACTGGGAAGGATCAGCAGGGGAGACATCTGCACGTCTGTGGATTGATGTGCTGTGCCATTAAGTGTTGCAGTATTATTGGCAGCAATGCCGTTTGGTGCAGCGATCAGCCTGACTGAATCGCCATCTGACGTAGGAGTGCCAGCATGGTTTCCATTGACTCCGTTCGTGGAAGCGGCGCAAGGGGGTGAGGGCTGCTGCTGCACTACAGTAGGCGAACTCGGGGGATGCAATATTCCCAACAACCGGAGGACGCATGGCACCGTTTGATGAGATGCGCATTTGCGGAATGGCAGATGGCGGTTGCATCGCTTTGACATGCGCCTGCATGAATATCAGTACATAGACTGGTGACGTCGTGGAAAGGAAATGTTGGGTGTTGATAAGCATTCTAAAACAAACAGGTAAGCGCTTGAAGAATGTACTGCATGTAGTCCTACCTCCACCACGTCCTCATACCCGTGGTCACGTTCCTTTTGGGCTTCTTTGCTACTCTTTCTTTGTCGAATGAAAGCTCTTCGTCCTCTGAGAAGGCGTTTCGGGGGGGAGGGGTGTTGGAGGTGTTTGGAGGGTCGGTTAGCGAGGAACGGCACATCGAACTTTGCCGATGATTTCGATGATTTTCACCCCTGCCTGTGCCTAAGCCCATGCTTGCGTTCGCAGTAGCAGTTAGTACCCAACGAGGGAAATTTGCGCTTGAGCTCGGCAAACTCAAAGTGCTTGTCCCAAACCTGTAGCGTTTGCTGTGTGTAGTCGCGCTTAAGATTTTCTCGACAAAGGAGTGTTTTGGCGAGCTCCAGACCCTGCATCAACTTGTAGATGTGGGAGAGCGGAGCTGAGCAGTGCATGGTGTGGGCAGAGGAGATGGCTGTGTCGTTGGAGATATGGGAGAGCGGAGCTGAGTATTGGTGCAGAGACACTTTTTCTGCGTCGAATACCGGCTCTGCGAATGTGGATTCGGCCTCAAGTGTAAGAGGGTTGACGTGAATAGTGTCCAGCAAGCCATTGATTGCCTGCCGACATTTGCGAAGAAGAGGTAGATCCATCAAGGCCAGCGCAAAATGTGCTGACCTCACCCTGGACAATACGTTCAGCTGATTCCCTTTCGCAAGTGGACCCAGGGCAACCCTTCTCCCGTGAGACCAACTCTGGGACCTTGGTGCGGATAGCTTCCAGATAACAGAGCGCTGTTTGTAGAACGCTGCCTGACGTCATGGTGCGGGAAGAGGAGATGGCTGTGTCGTTGGAGATATGGGAGAGTGGAGCTGAATCAGAGTGCAGTCAGACGAGGTGATGTTAAGAAAAGAGAGATCCACGTACATATCTGGACATTGTAGTTCTGATTCAGGGTGCTAGAGGTGGAAGTGAAATGGACGAGACATTGGAGCTCGTCACTGGCGTGCTGGACGTGACTTCATGCGCACAAACATGTCACTATCAATGTGGTCGACCACGAGGAATTCATCTCGGTGATCAGGATCAGGGAAACAAACAGCGCCACAAATGAAAGACTGGACTGGAATGAAGATTGAACTTGCCCTTGGGACGGCTTTGACACGAGTAAGTCGTAGATCACTGGTCCAACCTGCGAGAAGCACCAATGCCAGCAGTGAATGGCTGAACCAGTGCAAACTCGAAGGAACCAACATCCAGAAGCTGACAACTGAATATAAAAACAAGGCGAACAAAGACCGATACTTCCTGAGTGAGTTTTATAAGTGCACAGTCATAGCGCGGGTGCCCATGGAAGCTTGGAGTGCATCGGAGGTAGTTGGTAGTTTGCTTCCAGTCGACGGAAGACTCGTAGTGAACTTTGAGATATCGATGTTCGCAAATCTAGTTCAGAAATACATAAATCAGTACAAGACATTTACAAAACAAGATCAACTCACCAAGAAGTTTGTGGGTATGGTAACCCATCTCTCCAGTCGATATCCGTACGTCGGTAATGAGTTGTTGATAAAGTCAGAAAACTTCTTATGAAAGCCTTGAAACGCCTGATCCAATTGGCCGCTGTGGTTCTCGATGTCTTGGATGGCTACGGGCTGTTGTGTCGAACCAAGTTTGATGTGCCCCTCGAAAGCAACGGGATTCGGGACTTCATCGTCATCATTGCCCTCTTCTGCCAATGTGCGCCGGTCGTCAAGTACGTCCACGTGTGCTCTCAACATTTTGACTGCAAATTTGCGCTTGTCAACACGGAGTATCTAACGAGGTCTTTACATGAGCGAACATCAGATACTATGATGTTAGAAACATACCTGGTCAGCGACATCCTTTCCATTCGACTGGTGCTCGTAGGCCTCTTTGAGGGGGCCATGAAGCTTCTCATTCGGACGGGTGCTGTAGTTGCGTACTACACCCTTCATTCGGATGTCCCTAGTTGCGTGCTTCCAGAGATGCGCCTTTGGAAAGTCCCAGTCAAGCTTAAGACCCTCGATGGGAGAATTGAGAGCGCATTCGATGTAGTCCTAGAAATGTGTGATCAACAATCTATTTAAAAAGTGAATGAACAAAACATTTACCTTGAGTGCGCTATCAAAAATGAGTAGTTCAGCATCAATTGCTGCCAGCGTGCTTGATGTATGCACGTCGAGACCGATATAGCTGTCCAATTGCAGATAGCTGCTAATAACGCGGAGAAGTTTGTACCCTTCTGGGCTCGTCCTCTGGTTGAAGACGTTTACTGCAGAATAAAAGACTTGCTGCGCAGCAATCAGTATTAGAAAGCCAAAAGCCTCATGATACGTACCTTGGATAGATCTTGCATCTTGTTACCATCACTGAAGGTGATGTGGATGACGGTGCCTGAAATGATTAAGATTGCGCCATCGAGGGAAACTAGCAACCCTACCAAAGGTCATGAGTTGATGAGAATCGCGATGTGAATGACTTACTGTTTCTCAACCTTTGACTCTTCATCACGTCCAAGTGCTTTGAGGATTTTCTTCAACTCCTCGAGTAGGTGTCCTCCACATGCCAAGATGGAGGGCATGAAGGCGGTCAAAACTGATGGCTTGATGAGGATCAGAGTGGGAAATGAGCCAGAAAACTTCTGTTGATGTATTAGCAAGATCAGAATTGTATGGGATAACGAGATATGAAGGAGATGGGCAGAAGAGGAGAATTATCAGATAACTAAAACACAGAACTATGGGGAATCTTGCCGGAGGTCCAGTGCGCGAGCATCCCTCTGCTTTAAAACAGCGAGAGCGGCAGTCTAAAAGGATTGAGGTCCAGTGCGCGAGCATCCCTCTGCTTTAAAACAGCAATAGCGGCAGTCTGGAAGCTACTCTGCTTGAACCTGTATTTACAAGCAAGCGGAGGCGAAACGAGAGAGTGAATATCACTGCTGACTTACCATGACAGTGCGCAATCCTAATGCCTTGAGAAGTTCCTCGCCTTGAGCTTTGCTGACCTTGTAAACATGAGTGCAGCTATTGCTTCTTCCACTGATCTAAATGCAAATGTCTTTGATAGCTCGCTAAGTTCCTCAGAGTGGTACAAGACATACCGGACAGGGACATTTGCTATGGTGGCCGCGAATGAGAGACATCATGCATCTAGAAACAGTCTGATATCAGATTGCGGACACTGTGTGTAAGAATACAGAACTTACTGTTCTCATAATCAGCAGATAGTATCAGAATAATGGGAAACAGCCAGCGCGCGATCTTGTCATAGCAAGTATGTGAATAGCCAGACTTTGAGTATGTGCGACCAGTTCCAACAGCTTTAAGAATGCCTCGTGCCATACGACGCGCTTGAGGTTTACGAACCCTGGCTTGCCTTCTTCGTCTGCATCTTCAGATACCTGCAACTATAATGAGTCACGTCAGAAGATTCAATCAGAATGTTGACGTACGATTGGGCAACCACCCGACAACACGGCCACCACCAATACCCTCTCCGTTTCGTATGCCAACTGGCAAATTCGTGCAATGGACCACGACAGGATATCCCTTTACTGTACCATGAGACGACAGTCTTGTCTTGTCCGCATACAGGATGAAGCAGAACGGAGCAGCCTTAATGTCATTTGGAAGGCGACTCTGGTTTGTTGATGCTGAGTGAGAGTGGATAGTAACATTAAATAGATATTACATGCCTGTATGTCCCACCATCGATCACCCGTCCACGGCTCGTTGTAAAAAGCGTTCAATAACGCCTGCCGTTATGCTTGAAAACTTGTTATGCGTCCCAGACAAAATGCGGAGCAAGCAGCGGATTAGCTAGCAAATCAAGGGCCCAGTCCCACAGAGGCCAGCGCGTGGGTCTCATATACTCGTTGTTCTTTCTTATAAGGAACGGTGATGTCGTGTTTTACAAACTAATTCACAACATATATCATACAAAATGTGAGATTAATTAATGACATACCGGCGTCACCTGAGCCGTTGCGTGTTCCCAAGCTTTGCGCAGCTCAATGTCATTTTTAAAAGTGACTCGGCTCTCCCCTCTCGATATGCGGCCAATAAGCGCAAGGAGCCCGTCAATGTGTGACTTGTTGAGGGCGGCATTGAGTGCGATCTCCGCAAACTCGAAGTCACCACGGGAACAGAAAGGACGCCAGGGCTCTTCATCTACGGGAAGCTCTTCCCTCAGGGTGTGTATTGACGCCAAACTCCTCAAATGTTTGAAGGAGCGGTTCACGACGAGCAGAAGGATGATAGACCGTTTTGAATTCAATGGGTTGTGGAGGAGGTATTGCAGGTTGCGGTTCAACAGAACCTCGCTGGCTGTTGGCTATGCAAAAGAATCAGTAAGCGATACAGGTGAATATGGTGCACGCTTACCTAGGCTACCAGCACCTTCGAAGTTGCCATCGTAAGCTTCGAAATCACCAGCGTTTGGGTTATCTGCTGGCAACACAGAGTCAGCTAGTGTCAGTTGGCATTGTAGGGACACGCAAAGAATATGCGAGACATACCTAGAGGACCATGATCTTTGATCGCAGGGGGCGCGTTCTGAATCCCAGCGACTGATCGCGATGGGCCAGCGCTGGGCGTTATCATGCCCATGTCAGTGTAAGCCTGCTGCCGAGCTGCATACCTCAATATTGTCAAAGGAAACCATCAAGAATGGGTAGCAGAGGACTCACCTCTCCTCTGATCTCGTGCATATTGAAGGGCAAACTCTGCTCGTTCTGCCTTGGTGTCCTTCTGCTTCTTGCAGCTTGCTTCGTGCTTCTTGAAGCCTTGGGTCTTGAACTTCTTGCTACAATGCGGCATGAAAGCTGCCCTGTCAGAGTTTCTTCTGAGAAGTTGTATTTGCTTCGATGAGTGCGAGAGGGACCCATGCTGATAGCGACGATGCATACTGTACAATCGATGAACATTATTGTTTATCGATATCATTTCATAAGACAATCTCACGCTTGTGATGACCTCAGCCGCCCTTGAAAGGCACTTGTAATGTACCTTTTAATGCACATGACCCAAGTCGTAAGCCGGCAGCATTACAATGGCATGTAACTTTTTCCGACATGATGTCAGTGATGGTTCAAACATGGACCAGAAGATTGTTTACCTTGACATAGAAAATGCCACATGCGTAGCAAACACCCAAGGTGGGGAAC
This sequence comes from Suillus subalutaceus, assembly GCF_016647625.1. Lineage (NCBI taxonomy): Eukaryota > Fungi > Basidiomycota > Agaricomycetes > Boletales > Suillaceae > Suillus > Suillus subalutaceus. The sequence continues at coordinate 18,888 of NW_024540732.1, forward strand.
AAAGCAACAATGACACAGCTGAATTGTAGCCTAGCATTGCACTCAACATTGGGAAAAAGGTGTTGAATGAAAGCAAGACATTCAAGAGCGTCATTGCAAGCACAAGCCACCAGACTTTCCAATCTGTTCTTTGGCTGTGAGCCAGGAACGCAATGTGGTAATGGTAGGGAAGTCAGGAAGGATGAATATGGCGCATATTGCAATGCAAATTGTCATAGAACCTTCAGTGTAAAACAGCCATCTTACGAGTGATGCTAAGAACCAGATCGACAGGAAAATAACACCACCTACCTCCAAGCAGTGAGGCCCATGACTCCATCCATGTTGTCCAGGATGGCTGATGCCAAGAGTGACCCAAAGGCATTACCGATCATGATACCTATACAACCAAGGTTGGGTGCATCAAATTTAATATTGAAAGAAACTGACCACAGCTTTATATTGCTGTTCCTTGGCCAAGCTCTCTTCGCTTGTACCTGAGTGATGTCAGTGCGAGGAAAAGTCATATCCTTCTTTTCAGTACTCACCATTTAGATAGAAGAAATAAGCACCAGGAAAGAATGCGGCTTGACACAGCCCAGGAAGAACCGAGTGCATACAGCTCCAAGGAAGCTTCAGAACTTCTTCAGTTTGTGTACAACCCAAAAGCAAGAAACTGCACCCCCTCGTCATTCCTGTTTTTTTAAAATCAACATCAATAGTCTTCTTGCTCAAGTGCTGAGCTGACCCGTCAGGATTGATATTGTCCTCAAAGCCACGTAATCTAGCTGCACTTTTACGTGACGAGCAGAGCTGCAACTTCAGCTATGATATGAAGATCGGCATGAAACATGAACCCACACTGTCTTACTAGGATGTGAAAGGCAATAAAAACACCAAATTTCACTTATCCTCCACGGTCAACGGTTCAGACAAATACCAACGGTTGATAACGTGGTTGTTCGTGGGGGCGCAAATATAGATTGTGTTCTCCTTGAGCAAATTTACCAATGACTAAAAAAAGGGGTGAGATATTCGGGAATCTCAGGAACAATGTGCCCGTTAACTGGCTTAATGCAGTACTTAGGGTTCTTCAGGGATAATGATGCGACAGTACGCAGATTACGGAAAGTTATGTGAATTACAGTGATACGTGGTGAGTCAGAGTGATATGTCTGGGATACTCCTTATTCTCACAATCAGGGGAGATCAAACTAGGAGTCGGATACAGTTGAATCAATCAAATACTTGGCTTCAAAACCGACCTTTCTGCTGCTCAGGATCTCACAGTGAGTAATGACGCAGTCCAGACTAGAATACACCTTCTTGATGTAGTCTTAAGTGGCCAAGCTCTTAATATTGTTGACTAAAGTATAAGTCCTATTTATCGTCCTCAATCGTTAAAGTACGTGGATTTCTCCCCACAGAATTGATTTCCTGTGTCGTAAAGAGAATTGCAGTGAAACTACACTAGACGACTAGTAACCGTGCACTAGCTAGAGTAATTTAATGTGACTTAGAGGTGGCCTCAGGTAGTCAGAACGTCGTGGGAAACAGTGACAAAAGAGTGGAGGGAATAAACTAATATTCACTCAGTATTCACACAGATATTAAGGGGTGAGAAACTTTGAGAGATACGCAAACTCTCTAAAAAGGGATCTTATTATTCAAAGAGGGAAACTATGTCCCTTTATATACTACTCTACAGGTGGCTATGCAACTACTAAATATGGAATAGTGACTCATAATGACTCCATGTGACTTACTATGACTCAGTGTCCAAATGTTCACTTAGAGATTACCGCTATTTCGGAACTGTCCAGAAACTATGACTAATCATTAAACAAAATGTAGATTACGTAAGAAGATTGACACTGCTCAGATGATGACTGCGCAGATGTTGAGATGTTAAGATGTTAACACGAATATGGCTCATTAGGTGGGAAAATGTACGAGAAATCCCGAAAGGTGCGGGAATGTGCTTACTAATGAAAGGATAAGGTTTTTAACACAGTTGTTGACTGTGCTAAGTACGTAATATGAATGATTAATTCATGTAGCTATGAAAAACCTTCAAGAAATTATAGTAAATTGTAATAAAGCCATAAGAAATTAGAACTGCCTTTATTGGCAGTATTAGATTGTACGAGAGTATGTTATGTGTCCGTGATCATGTACAAAACAGGTTTCGTGCGTGTGTCAACGCTGCATTATTGCGATCAATCTGCAGTTGTCAGATTATCATCCAAAGTCAGTAGGTACAAACTTGGCTCACATAGTTTAAGATATAAATGAGGATGAGGATGGACATCCTGAGGTCAACTTTACGGAGAAGATTTTGTTCCACACGCTGTCTGTCTGGGAAATCATTGTAATTGGTATCCTGCAAGGTGATATCGTTGTCCAGGTCACCCTCGCATG
>NW_024540733.1:0-21200 GCF_016647625.1 Suillus subalutaceus
TTGATCGGCTTTCAGATGTTACATACATTCTCTAATAATAACTTGGCATTAATGTCCAAGTCGCGAACTCGGGAACGTCGACGTGCGATAGCTGTGGTGACTGCATTTACAAAGCGTCGAGAAACGATAAGAATCAAGTGGCGCCAAGCGCTAAGTGATACCTTTAAAAACGCACTTCCTGCTGCTCTTATCCCATCTCTGCAATGAGCACTTCCACTGGAGCGTACCCACCCTGTGCTTTGACTGAGTTTTGTTCGCCTCTTGTCATCTTGCCAGATGCTAGTGCAACGCCAAGACTATCGTCCAGTCACATTTCCATGGCTGATGGTACTCCGCTGCCCAATGTCAGACAACCATCCCCGAACCCAAACACTGTACTATAATCATACAAAATAACTGCATTGCGGAGGGGGAACCATCAACTCTTTTCAAGTCACTGTAACGGTCCAGTGAGTTCTTCACATGACTGACGCACCCGAACGAAGACTCACCTTGTTAATAAGCCGTGACCAAGTTAAATCACGTCGCAACAACTGCAGAGCTCACACCCTTGCAGCTGGCGTCAGCGAGGCAGGCAGAGCCAGTGGAGCACGGCCGTGAAACTATAGTATTGAGTGGCAACACGTTCGGCGAGTGCGTCATGATAAACGTAGGATCGCTAGATTGCACTAGAGCTGGTGGGTCGTTTAGTTTATTTCATTTGGACGAGCAGGGGCTTTAATATTGTCTGCATCAGTTAAACAAACCGCTCTTGCATCCGAAATTAACCCCATCTAGTGGGGTGAAGTGGCCGAGGTTGATGTCCTGCGTTTGTAAAGTTCTGTTCGTCTGTACAATACGTCTCTGTAGAAGTTGCAATGTACTAACAATCTAGAATGACGCGAGCCATACGCACGTAAGCTTGCTGCCCGTCCGACACATCGAGCCTGCCTCACGGAAGATGCTAATGAAACTGTAATAAATGTTTCGGGGACCTGAATCTTGGCGGCATGCACACACATGTTGCGAGCAATGTAAGAAGTGGTGGAGAGCACTACCCCACGATAAAGCCCAATCATGCAACCTGTGTCCGTCGAGATGAGTTTGTGACTTCGCTGTCCCTGATAACAGAAGCCCAAGTGACAGTTCGACATTGCCCGGTGAAACGGGAGGTAATGGGATGGGCAGTGGATTATTATTTAATCCAGTGAGAGGATGTGCTCGTTTGCCACTCCTGATGAAACGTTCGAGCTTTGGTTTAGTACGAAAGGAGATACATGCGGGGGTGGGAGCATCAGATGAGTCTCCAAGAGACCAGCGGGGAGTGCAGTCAGATGCTGATGGGTGATAGGCGGGGAAACAAAGACCAGTGCATGCAAAGCGAATGGAGTAGAATCCAACCCGAAACCTGACGGAACTTGGTTGCAGACAGAGTCGCCGGGGGGGAGATATAAGAGAAGTAGAAGAGCTGTACATAAAGAGCTCAAAATGATATTCTTGACGTGAACATGAAGCGTTACTGCAGTTTTTACTGCTCGGACTCGCAAAAGCAACGTTGATTGTAAATTTGAAATATGCGCAGAGTGGCTTAGTCAGCCTGCTTGCACGAGTACTACTGCTTTTCTGCCGATCAGCGATTCAATTGGAAGATTCAACATCTGTTGGCGAATATGATCGCGCGGGCTGAGGCCTGAGGGTCTCACCAGGGCATCCAAAATTCCCGAATAACTCACTAGTCAAAAGACTTGCTGTCACTCTCTGACATTGCCCTGTCACCCGAGTCACCTCCAAAGCTCGCTGCACGTCCGTACCATCAGTATATTTTGTAACGAGAAGACGTTCATGTCGCTCTCTATGGGTCAAGGGGGTCATCGAGCGTGATTCCAATGTGAACGAGCCCGAACAGGGTTTATCGGAGCCTGGTGACTTCGGTTTTAGAATCTAGGAGCGACTTCTATGTCATGTTAGGTTGCTGGTGCCCGTGTTGCTAGTCTCTAGAGGAAGGAGAAACTGGGACATATTGTGTTCCAGCCCTGAACACGGAGTCCATGCAGCGGTTCGATGGTATTATAATATTGGCGAGTCTAATTCCTGTGCAAATTTTAACGCTGGCTAGTAATAATTATTGCAACCCCTTGCCGCGCCTTTTCTGGGGCGTCAATGCTCTGTCTGCTATATGTGATGTCCTTCGAATGTTCACTGAAGTGTACATCATTTTGCAGAGGAAGCGCAGAACATTCGGATCCGTCGATCCCGGGGATCACCGGTGGGCAATTGGCGCTCTTCCCGTGCGTATTTATCTCTTTATTGCGAGCTCACTATTACCTTTTGGGAGGCAGATATCAAAATGACCACGAGCACGGAACCGCAGAACATTCGGATCCATCGGTCCCGGGGATCACCGGCGGGCAATTGGCGCTTTTCCCGTGCGTACTTATCTCTTTATTGCGAGCTCACTATTACCTTTGGGGAGGCAGATATCAAAATGACCACGAGCACGGAACCGCAGAACATTCGGATCCATCGGTCCCGGGGATCACCGGCGGGCAATTGGCGCTTTTCCCGTGCGTACTTATCTCTTTATTGCGAGCTCACTATTACCTTTGGGGAGGCAGATATCAAAATGACCACGAGCACGGAACCGCAGAACATTCGGATCCATCGGTCCCGGGGATCACCGGCGGGCAATTGGCGCTTTTCCCGTGCGTACTTATCTCTTTATTGCGAGCTCACTATTACCTTTGGGGAGGCAGATATCAAAATAACCACGAGCACTAAGCCTAGGCGAGTACAACTCGTCCCGATTTTTCAAAAATTGCCAATGAACTACATCTTTCCACACGTGTGCATACAGGTGAATACATTACAAGGCCAGTAAACTCCTCTCCCTAAATGTTGCGGTCAATCTGGGACGCAAGAGCAGTTTGTTTAACTGACGCAATTAATCTTCAGCCATATTTCTTTCAGATGAACTCAACAACCTACTAGCTCCAGTGCAATTTGATGATCCTATATTAATCATGACGCACTCGCCGAACGTGTTACCGCTCAACACTATGCTTTCACGACCGTACTCCGCTGGCTCTGGCTGGCTCACCAACGGAGGGCTCAAGGGTATAGGCTCCGCAGTCAGTGTGACGTGATCTAACTTGGTCACGGCTTATCCACAAGGTGAGTATCTAGTAAGTTAGACATGCGAAGAACTTACTGGAACCGTTGCAGTTACTTGAAAGTATGTGTGATGGTTCCCCCCTCTGCAATGTAGTTGTTCTGTATGATGATAACGGGGATTGGGGGTGGTTGTGTAAGACTCAGCAGCGGAGTACCACCAGTATGAGTAGAGGGTGTTGCACCCACATCTCGGAGTGGGGTAGCGATGAGAGACAAATGTGACTCGTTTGAAGCACAAGGTGGGTGTTCTGTGGTGGAATCCATTGCGGAGTTGGGTTGTGAAGATTATGGTGAGTCCATTGGGCTTAAATACTGTATCATGGTGTATCCAAGAATAGTACCAGTTAAACGCGCCCAAAATTGATTACGCCCCCTCCACCCGCGCTGTGATTGGTGGAAGGCGTGATATCACAATAAGTATCTCCCCTTTGTAGTAAGGTCTTCTTTCCTGAACAGGGTCCCTGAGAAAAAGGCCGGCTAATCCCTCCCTGTCACTGACCATGGAGCACATGACTTGAACCTTACGCACACACAGCTGCTTTCATGTGTAGATGTGTGGAGATGCCTATTATATTACATGAAATTGAGAATTATCTGACCCGCAGAGTCAGGTGATGTGCAAGTGAATCAGGTTAGTACCACCACTTGCCAACTTTTCGAATAGAGCATAAGTGTAACAGTGCCAAATCCATATGAATATTAATTCCAAGCCCAATAGTAAGTGCCTGCAAGTATTATAGATACCACCTCCACCGGACCACTCTCACCCTCACATCCTCACCCTGCCCACCCACAACGACACCATCCTCCTCAAACTTGAAATCCGTATCCTGGAGGTTGCTTCGTACGATCTTCGTATGACTGCTCTGAGGCACTGTCTTGTCTGAAGGCGGCGAAGCGGATATAGGCTGAGGTGGAGGTAAATCAGGGACTGGCGTTTTTTGGTCATCTTTCGGCGCATCGGAGGTAGTGGTTTGATTTTCACCAGTACTCGAAGTGGGAGGAGGCGTCGCAGGTGCTGTTATCACTGTGTTCTTATCGTTCGCAGGTTCCTCAATAACGTCCATCATCTTCCCGTCTGTAGAAGGCGTAGACAGAAGGATAGACAGCACGAACCCTTCACTCGGGCTAGGCCCAGGAGCAACAAGGTATGTCTCGCCGTCGCTCTCGAGAACCACAGCATGTTTTTCATCCCCAGTCTCTTCTCCAGCACCGTCTGTGTCCATTCGCACGTCTCCTGCCCCTGCCTGCGCGTGCACGATCTTCCGCCGCTTTCGGGGTAAAGATACGCGTACAGCAGGATCTGCGAGATGCGGGAAGAGCGCACATGCAAGGAGCACTGGTGTGTATTTGAATCTAAGAGAAACATCCAGTCAGCACTCGCTCTGTACACAAAAAGGAACACGAAACTCACCCAGCACCCATCCCCGAGCCACCAAACACCAACGTGCGCGCATGCATCTTCTGGAGCTCCTCTAGATTCTCGGGGTCTGCATTGATTTTCCCATTCACAGTGATATCGTCCAAGGCAAACCGGCGTCGCTTGCGGCCGTTTGTGACGTCAGCGAACAAATGTGTATGTGGTGGTGAGGCAGGAGAGAGAGCCATAGCCGCACGACGCGACTCATATTCTTGCAACCTTTGTGACCTGTTGCGTCGCCCGAGCCCAGGACCTCGCGCAGAGCCCTTCTGTAAGATAATCCTGATCAGTACCGTGTACCACCAGAAACAAATAAAAGTTGTACGAAAGAGAAAGACGAAACGAAACGAAACGAAAGAAAACACCCACCTCGACAACCTCAACATGCACAACCTCAATCGCACTCCCATCATGTCCCCACCCCCAACCAGCACTAACAACCCCCCTCCCATCATCCTCCGCTTCCTCTTCAAAGCTCCTCGGTCTCGCATCCCCGCCCGCAGCACCATACCCGGCACTCGGATGCCCATAAAACGCCTCCCCCCATCCACCCACAAAGCGACTCGCCCAAACACCACCAGTATAACCCATCCCATCAAGCGCCGTGGCACCAGCCACACCATTGCTCCCAGAACCATGAGATGATACGGCAGGCTGTGAAGCAGAAGACTGCGAGGTGCTAGGCGTGATTCCGTTTGAGGCTGATATAGCGGGTGTAACCCCGTTCGAGGGCGTGCCATTGGCTGGTCCGTTAGACGCAACTGCAGGAGGATCTACGTGCTTTGCGTCGCTCCTGATGCTGCCTCCATAACTTGATACGGTGGGCACGACTCCGAGCACAATTTTGATGTCTTTGCCTTCTTGTTTTGCGAGGGAGATGGCACTCCATGTTAGAAGACCGGCGTGGACGGCGCATGCGAGAACGTTTGAGTCGTCGGTGTAGACCCGCCGGCGGGGGGCATGCATTGGATGGTAGGTGGGTGGTGCAGGGTTTGGTGTGGTCCTTGCGACAGATCCTGAGGGGTTAGGCGTGGCATTTGATCCGGATGGGCCAGAGCCGTTTGCTGCTGCGTTGCCCAAGTTCGTATGTACCGGCCAGAACTGTATCGGCGGAGGGGGCAATAATCCTCCACCCCATAGTCGCAGCTTGTGTGGCCTGGAGGCAGGGAGGAAGGAGGTCGGAAGAAGGACAGTGAGGCGTACTTCCGGAGGGACAACTAAGCCATCTTTTCCAACCTCCTGTGCACCTCCTTGCTTCATGCAGGGCATGTGGTCTCCGAAAAACCAGGGGAACGGCAATGCAGGGAGCACCCATGAGCCAAGGTTAATATGTAGGCGTTCCATGCGGGATTGAAGAAGCAGCGCAAGCTCCTGCGGGGTGGGAAGGCGTTCGAGGGCTTCACGTTCAGCGCGTTCACGCTCCATTGCCTCAAGGTTCAAGCGTTCCGCACGCTCACGAGCTTCGATATGTTCGCGCGAAATGAGGTCGAGTTCGCGTTCACGAGCATCAAAGCGCTCACGCTCAAGAGCGTCGTGATGCTGCTGTCGTTCCATGCGTTCGAGATGTTCGCGCTCCATCCTCTCCCGCTCGGTGATACTCATATTCATCCCCCGCTCGCGTTCTCGTTCCATGTACTCGCGCTCAAGGTGCTCCCTCTCCATCCTCTCTCTTTCCATCCTCTCACGCTCAAAGTGCTCGCGCTCGCGCTCACGTTCGCGCTCCATCATCACTCTCTCCCTCTCTTCTGCCATGGGAGACGGCATCCGCGAGTGCACCTGAGTCGGAGGCTGCGAATGTGGATGCGTGCGACGGCCAACACGTCGGTCAGGCTGCTCGAGAGCCCTAAGCTCCCTCTCTCGATCCGACAACACCTTCTGCTCGTGTTCTCTCTCCCCCACCCTCTCCCGCTCTCTCGGCTCCCTCTCTCTAATAAATTCACCCCGCTGCTCCCTCCCAGCACTCTCTCGATCCCTCACCAAAAGCGCTGGATCCCTCAACTGTAGGATCTCCCCTGGACCGGGACGTTCGCTCAACCGTTGATCAGTAGGTAAGCGTTCTCTCTGCTCCCTTTCCCTCTCCCTATCTCTGTCACGGTGCCTCTCTCTCTCAGGACCAGGAAGCCTCAGATCCACGCGCTCCCTCTCCACTCTCTGACTTTGCGCATGCTCCCTATCCCACTCATGCGGATGAGGATGCGGGGGAGGCAACGCCTGGAACTGTCCTTGGCCAGGCAACATCCGCCCACGACCCTGCGTCTGCGGGGGATGACTATGCGAAGTATGTGGTGGGATGTGTACATGCCCATGGGTCGGTGTGTGCGCGTGCGTATTATGTGCGTGAGGTGATGGGTGGGTGTGGGTGTTTGCCGGTACGTAGGGAGGTCGGGAAAGTGGAGATGCACGATGGCTGCTGGGTCCTGGTCCTGGTCCGGGGTTAGGATTAGGTCCCACCCTCTCTCGTTCACCAGCGCTGGGTTTATCTCGTTGCATTTCACCTGGGCGTTCCCTTTCTCGGTCCCGGTCACGATCCCGTTGTTGTTGCTGCTGTTGCAAGAGCTCCCTCTCCCCTCTCTCACGTAGCGCTTCTCGGTCCCTGTGGATCGCCATCTCGCGCTCACGGTCTAGAGGAGGGACAATGGCATGCGAACGTTCTCTTTCGCGTTCACGTTCACGCTCTCTTTCCCTTTCCCTATCACCTAGCTGCGGATGCGGATGCTGATGGATAGGGCCAGGGTGGAGCTGTAGGACGCCGGGGCCTGCGGGGACAGGACCACGTTCGGAAGGAGGACGAGGGCGTTCGAAGCGCTCCATTGGGTGGTCGCGTCTGTCGTGGGATGAGCGGTCTTGGTCTCGTCTGTCTTTGGTGAGAGATTCGCGTCTGTCTATGGGTGGATCGCGTCTGTCCATGGGTGGATCACGTCTGTCTATGGGCGGGTCGCGTCTATCCATGGGTGGATCGCGTCTGTCCATAATGGGGTCACGCCTGTCCATAGGTGGATCGCGCCTGTCCATAACGGGGTCACGCCTTTCCATAACGGGGTCACGTCTGTCCATGGGCGGGTCGCGCCTATCCATGGCAGGGTCTCGTCTATCCAAGCCCAATGGCTCTCTCCTCTGCATGCCCATTTCGCGCCTCTCTTCATGCTCCCTTTCCCTCGCAGCAGCACGTATGGCATCCATATCCATATCCCTTTCCCGCTCCTCTCGATAGCGTGGGAGAAGGGGGTCTCTCTCCCTCTCGCGTGCAAGGGGATCTCTGGCAGGTATGAGCGGTTCGCGTAGGAGGGGGTCTCGCTCGCGTGGGAAATGGGGATCTCTAAGCAATGGGTCTCGGTCTCGTGGGTCTCTTTCTCTTGGTAGTAGAGCAAGGTCACGTTCTCTGGGAAGTAAACCGACATCACGCTGCAAAGCTGGTTCGCGTTCTCTGGGGCCATCACGTTCTCTTGGGAGAAGGGTGGGATCACGGAGGTCTCTCTCACGTGGTAATAGAGCTGCATCTCTGGGAAGTAAGGCGGGATCGCGCTCTCTTGGCAACAAGGCAGGGTCTCTATCTCTCGGCAACAATATAGAGTCACGCAAGTGTTCACGACCGAGGGTCGCGAATAGGACCATCACGGTCTCGCATAGTCTCGCGGTCACGAAAGTTGAGATTTGGGTTTAGATTTGGACTTTGATTGTTGAGATTGGGGTTCAAGTTTGGAGGCGGACGTTTTTCGAGAGATTGTTTGGGGGGTTGAGACTGATTTTGGGGTGAATGGGAGGGTGCTGATTGAGGGGGGTTAGGGTTGTGAAGTGTGTGAGTGATAGTGGAGAAAAACGGACCTGGAGCAGTGGTTGGAGTGTTGATTACGTTTTGTCGTTGAACGACTGGACTTCTCTCTATAGGAAAGAATGGAAATGAGAATTTACATGAGGATGAAAAGAAGAGAAGACGGACCAACAGGTAATGGCGCTCTGGTCGTAGTTGCGGGTAGAAGGGTGGAGGACCCCGAAGATGAGCGAGGACCCCAAGAATTGTGAGGGTGAGGGTGTTGTAGACTAGCCATTGGTTGTTCGGGTGGTTGCCTCGGTGTGATGCGCGGTCCAGGAGGTACGAAAGGGGAAGGTGAATAATAAGATGGCGGTGCAGGGTACTGGGCATTGGGATTTGGGGTTGGTGGAAGAGTAGGACGAGGCTGAGCAGGAATTGATTGGGGTGAATCTGAAATGGACTTTGGGGCAGCAACGACTTGTTGGGGTGAAGAAGAGCTGGTGCTCGTGCTCGTCGTAGTACCGGAAGGTCGTTTTCTATGCTGACTAGGTGAATCTTGAAGTAGATCAGACACGTTCATCGTACTAGGTCGCTGGTTGATGTCGTCTTCGTCTTCGTCGTCGTCGTCGTTTGTTCTTCGTCGTTGTTGTTGTTGTGTTGGACGGAGATGAAGTAGTAGTGAGTTGAATGTAGTGGGAGCAAAAAGAAAGCAAGTTGGAGGCGAAGCGATAGAAATGAATCACCCCCGATCGTGATCTAATACACGTGCAGATCCCATCGGTCAGGTACATCATCCATCGGCAATTACCGCGGACACAAACGCGTGACTTTAATTTTAACCTCGAGGCTGCCTCTCTCACCAAAGCCGAGACCGCCTTATATGTGACGTGGATGCTCTAGATAACACAGTCAAGGAGTCATTGTCATAAAGTGTCAAACGTACTCTCCCCAACTACACCTGTCGCCGATATCATTCCCACGACAAATAAAGGGCCCCGCGTGCCGTCAATCACTAATCACTTCATCACATTTCAAATTTTCATACCTTGAGACCTATATTTGTCATGTCTCATGTGCTATGTTTTCAGCATCCCGTCCGTCTTTCTCATATACTCGGCCCCGAAATCATTTCAGCTATGCTCGTCAGGTCATGTGTATGCGTTGTTGTCAACATCGCTTGCACATAGACCTGACGGTTATATTAATTACATTGTCAATGTCCACCCCAGTGCAGTATGTCTCGGCACCGCATGAACCACACCGCAGCAGCAGCCACTCAACACCTAAGCTGATTGTGGTTGCCAATCAAGCGCTGATGATCAGTACATACAAGCACCCACATTAGCAACCTTCTCTTGATCGCACCATCAAGTGCCTAGGGCGCTAGCTGAAATGCACCTCTCCGCAGCTCTTGCAATCCTCCCAGATCTGTATGTAGTCATCAAGACCGGTCTCTGGCCCACTATCCTGGCAATCTGTCATACTCCCTCTCTACTACTCCAACCACATGAACTCTCCCACATCTTCATGTCTCACGTATGGAAGCTCTTCAGTAACGGCGTCGACGGAAACGCAAAGGCCACCAAACAAAAGCTCATCACCCCACACGCATACGGCGTAGTACTCGACATCGGCGCAGGTGAGTCCTGCTACCCATCAACATAGTTGCATCTCCATATCAAACTTAGGACACGGACATACCATCAACTACCTCGACCGCTCCCGCGTCACTAAATACGTCGCCTTAGAACCCAATACCCACATGCACGCCGAAATCCGGCGCACAGCCTCAGCTGCCGGATACACCGAATCCACCGGCAGCGCTCCTCATCCTCTCCTGCGGCGCCGAACATATCAGCACGATCCTCTCTTCCCTCCCACCTGTCGACACTCTCAGTCAGCGTCCTCACTATTTGTTCCATCCCTCACCCCCAAAGCACCATATCGGGCTTAATCACGGAGGTAGGTAAAACCGGGGGGACAGGTACTGTTCTACGAACATTGTCTTAGCGATAGGAGGGATGTTGGGTGGTGGCAGGCAGTTTTGGACGCCGCTTTGGAGCGTGTTTTTCGGGGGGTGTTGTTTAGGATAGGCCAACTCAGAGGTGGATTGAGGATGTTGGGGGGTGGGTTGAGGGAGAAGGTGTGTGGGAGATGGATAAGGAGATGGAAGAGCACCTGTTTGGGTATCGAGCGGGGAGATTTGTTAAAGCGGGGTAGATGCATATTATTTGCGGTGAGGCTTCTATATGTCCTAATATTACAGTATGTTATGAGTAATGATCGCTCTGGCTCTGGGAAATGCGTTCGGAAGCCTCGTATATGCTTGCCAACGCCCATCTCAACAAGAACAGTCGGGCAATATCGAATTTTAAATGTATTGTGAGCACGTACTATTACCTGAGCCTCAAGTACTAGTAAGTGGGTGCGCAAAATGTCGCTTGACGGAATTCGCATGAAACATGATGAACAGCACGGACGATCCAGCGAGCGACGAAAGTATCTGAACTGTTCATCATGTTCAGTACTACAGGCCGTGTTTGAAGAAGAAAGATACGGTGAAGCTACCTGTCGCCGTTGGAGTGTGCTCTGATAGTGCGTTGATAGTGCGTACGCTGGACTTTTTGGAGATGGCCCCTCTAGTACACTGCTTCCGAGAGACTAACTCAGAATGTAACCTTGCTAGCTCCGCTCCAAACACCACTTAACTCTGCCTCCGAGTCACCCCCCCTAGGGGTCCCCTACTCCAGGTGCCATCGCTCACGTCGTTAGGTTACGTGTCCTCCTTCATGCAGGTGCATGGGCCCAAGTCGGGGCCGCTCTTAACACCGCGGAGGCCGTGCTTGGCTTGATATTCGACTTGAAGCTTGAAGCCCAGTGAAAACCGACAAGAAGGAGGTGGATACGCGTAGATAGACGTCTAACTACCAAACGAAATCGATACAAATCTAAATAATTCTAGATGACAAAAATGCCAAATTATGCAAAGTGTGAAATCTTCTGCAAAGTCCCACCTCAGGCAGTAGTTTTCGGAGGTAAAAAGGTAGCCTCTTAGGCCGGGTTTCTATGTTATGGGAAAACTGGCCTGAGAGGCCCAGGATTCGCCAATCTAATTTTAGGGCTGTTCTAAAAATAAAATCATGACTCGTTGCCCTCCCCCACCGCCTCGTTGCCCTCCCCCACCACTTCGTTGCCCTCCCACTGGGTTGCTCGCGTGCCTCACATGCACCTAGGATGCCACCTCGTTGCCCTCATACTTACTTGAAAATGTCCTGTATTATTACCTTAATTTAGAAATAAAAATATCCAACTCGCGTTCTACCTTCATTTTTATGGCTCCCCAGCCCTCAAATACACGTGCTGCCCAGCCCTCAAATACACGTGCTGCCCAGCTCACAACATCTGGATTGGGCGCCCAATTCGTCAGTCCACGGAAACCCAGAAACAAACTCAAGACCCAGACGTTAGTCGAGCTGCCCGGGCAGAAAGCAAAGCAAGATAAACTACAAGCCAAGTTAGCAGCCCTCCTCGCAGGAAAATCAACTTCAAGTTCTGAACCAACCACTACTTCCACCTCACCTGATATCGAGAACACTCCCGCCGATGCTTACGAGGATTCCTTCATCGAAAACGAAGTTTTTCCACTTATTCAACCTGACGAATCTGTTCCGCCACTAAACACCTCTGAATGTATTAAAAGTCATCGAATTCTACCTGATGTCGCCGCCGCACGCTTATACGATACCTGGAAAACACTGATACCCACACTCGTTGATGTTCAACTCGGGTATACTCAGAGGACCGTCGGCAAGATTCTCGAGCGACCTTCAACGGTCTTGTCTGCATGTCGCTCCCGGAAATGTGCACAAAGGCGCACGACCTTGATTGGACTATTCTTCGATAGTAAGTCCCTAGATATTGAATGCTTCAATTCATCAATGATTTCCAAGGTTTCACCTCCCTCGACGTCTTGAGCTGCAGATGCGCTACTGCAGCTCAAGTCCTGATTCTGCACGGTTTGTTCCCCACTTCACCCTCCCAGCCGCGTATGGCAGTGTCTACGGACTTGCTCGCATTCTATCGCGCGCTTTTCGAGCGCTCCTGTGATGCTGTAAATGCACTCGCATCTGCCCTTCACACGCATTACGTCCGTAGAGGTTTTCGTATGACCAATGGCAAAGTAAGTGAATCTATGTTGAGTTCCTTCGATTCTTACAAAACTTAGGGCGAATTCATTCAAGAGCCTTTCCGGCGAAGTCTTGGTCAAGCCATTCTTTGGTTTGACGTCTTACAGGTGGAGCTTGAATCCCAGCTTGAACGCGCTGTTCAAGCAAGCCGAGACCTCATAGAGGCCTCTCGAGAACCTCCAGAGCATCCCGCACCATTTATTCCCACTGTAGACGTGATTCCACGCGAGCGCTGTGCTGCGATCCTTCTTCAGCGTTGCCCTGCCTGTTTTGGAGGAGTCGTCTTTGGCAGGAAGCTGGAAGAAGGCGGTGATATTCATGTCGCTACTGATGGCAACTTCCATCATCGACATCGGCGTTCAGCAGGCGATTCACCTCACTTCTATGATCCCTCCTACTTCTTACCGAAAGCTCAGGTCGACGCCATTGGTCGACACATTGATCGCACTCGCAAGTCTGCTCCAAAGCCGCATGCACCACTTGTACCTCATGAGGCTATCGACCTGTGCGAGAATTCGTACGAGGCCGCCGATGGGAAGAAGCAGAAAGCAGCCATGGACAGCTTCGATGACACAGGAGTCATGGCATTGATATGTCGACACGACATTCCCCTCTTCTTTGCAAACATTGACACCCCAGGTGAGCAGCAAAAATATGCTGTCGCCCTAATCGATCACCTCTTTGCTTTAATACCTGGAGGCGCAACAGTTGTTACTCTGTATGATGTGGGATGTGTTCTTGCACGATCTTTAAGTCAGGTGAGTCATTTCTGTAATTCTTCGAACCTCATTGCTGATCCCTTCAAGTACGACATACTTGCCGAAACTGTAACAAAGCGCTTGCGATTCACAACCACCGCAATGCATGCCTATGGGCACGAATGGTCGTGCCAACTTATTTATAACCCACGAATATGCGAAGGTCTTGGCCTTTCAGATGGAGAAGGCACTGAGAGATTATGGTCGAGGTTTATCCGCTTGATAGGTATCCAGCGCTCTTCGTCAGTAAGTGCCCTCAATTTTTGTATCATTTCTACTAATATTTGAGTTACTATAGAGACAACGTCGGTTATGGCTACTTGACCGACAAGCTGCTGCTATCGGTCTTGAGATGCGCACTGACCTTGGGGACTGGATCTGGCGTCGACTTAAACGAGGGATTGATGAGCAAGGGACAGCTGCACAGGCCACGCTGAGTGAGTGCGATGCGACAATTGAAGATCTGCGACATCAATGGGCTCTGCAACGACAGTCACAGTTGTCTATCCGTGCTCGTCCGTTCAATTTACTTCGTCAGCCTGACCATCTCTAACTCTATTCTATAGATGCCCCTGCTCGGCTCAAGAAAGAGCTGGACACTGTGTTTGCCCTCCAAGGTGACCTTGATGCCTCAGAGAAGGCACTTCAAGCCACGAGCGAGGTGATATCGAAGGGAAATGCATCCCAATGCACGCGTGACGCGATCGAGAGCCTCGAACGAAGTCACCAGCGCCTCATGGACAAGGTGGATGTGTTATATGCTTCCCTCAACGTTCACGACAGGTTCCCTGAGCTAGAAGGAATCAACGTCGAATTCGTTCGCACACTTCTCTTAGCACGGGACCTGAAGATCAACATCCGGAAGCGCGCAATTGGGAGCTTCTTCGAGTGGGACAAACTCGATCATGCTGTCGGCGGCACACAACAAGCATTAGGTAGGTGGATAGACTCGCTCGGTGACGTGTGTTCACACTTTGCAGGGACCAAACTTCACCAGCAGACCCAAAAGGCCATATCAAAGCGACAACCAGCCTTACTGGCCGCACTACGCAAATTCAATGGATACTGCGAACGCCTTGAAGAACTATACGAACCAGATTGCAGTATCCCTCTTCCGACGCCTCTCCCTACCAAGCTGAATGAACTCCGTAATGATCAAACATTGATGGAGGACATTTGGATTACACCTTCAGTGGGCGACGTTCCTCGTTGGCTGGATGATCAGGATGTCCGTGATGGGATACACGCTATGTTAAAGCGTGATAGATGCATCGAGGAGCAGAGACGGCTTGGGCTAGAAGCTGACAACCTTTGCAGGTGGTTTGGCGATGAACTCGCTGCAATAGAACTCGCTCTACAGTTGCCTGAAAGTGTGTACCTTCCTTTATGTCACCTTCGATCAATGCACTAATTCCTTCACAGATATCAGATTTTCCATCTTACTGCGTCAGCGGCGGGGAGCATCTCCGACATCTTCAAATTCGCTGGTCCAACCCACTTGCGTCACCATTACGATTTGAATCTCGCGCAAGACACGCTGAATCATTGGCGATGCGGATCTCAGGTGCCTCCCAAGAATGTGCACTTCACTGGGTTCCATTGATATCATGCACCACTTCTGTGGAGGAGGAAGAGGGCGCAGAGGATCCGGAGGTTACCGCTACGTTTTTCGATGATCCTCCACCTGAACACCTTGCCCTCGATGACATCATAAACGTTGACACTCTTGACAGTGAAGACGAAGAGGACATCGATATCCCAGCTGACCCTCGTGCTCTCATCACCTGGCACACTCCCCAGGTAAGTCATCTTTCCTTACCAGGCGTCCATGCATTCATAGTTTATCTAGCAAGTCATCATTGACGCAGTACCACCGATGAATGAGACTACCGTTATTATCCCTGGAATCCTCAGAACTTTGGTATGTCCCGCCCGCGATGCATTCCCACAGCAAATTTTCGAACCAAAGGACATCAAGATCCTCGCATCGCCTACTGCGCTACTGAACAATAGCCTCATCAACGGTTGTGCAGTGTTGCTTTATTTAGACTCTTTACAGGCTTCTCCCGCTGTTTAACAATACGCGATTTTGTCCACACACGACCTCCCCCGCATTCGGTACAATGCATCAGACGACATGCTTTGGCGCAACATATCACGGACTAAATATTGGGCCAAGGATGTATGGATCATACCAATTCATAGGCCCTCGGGTGTCGGTCATTGGGTCTTGTGTATTGTCCACCTCCAGAGCAAGGAGCTTCATCTCTTTGATAGCTTCGCTGAGCAACGACCTTGGAAGAGTGAAGTCAAAGTGAGTACTGACATAGTACCTCTTTCATTAGACTTAATGCATCTAGGACGTCATGAAAATTGATTGTTCGGCTTTTCAACATCGCTCAGCAACATCAACGTGTGTTCAAAGTCGACGTTGACTTCTACGGTTGGGTTGCGCGACCGCTGATAGTAAGTATGTTATACATTAAACGTACACTTATCCTAATTTTCTATCAGAAGACCGCGGTTCAGACTAATGGCTATGACTGTGGCATATGGGTGCTTGCAATGATCGCGGCAACTTTGCATGGATGCCACTGTACGGGTTTGAAAGAAGACCATATGTCTGCGTTTCGTCACTACCTTCATACACTTGTCGTATTAATGTGTAACTAAATATATGGATCAAGTCCGTTTAACATCTTCTCAACCTCAGTGTGATAGAGATAAATCCTGCGTGCACGCCATCGCAAGAGACATTGGGCCATCTTGATGTGTCTATCACAGTCCCTTGCGTCAGAGATATAGTCTTGCAATATGTACCACTCTCCCAGCAGCACGCCAATAGCACATTTCAACTCTGTACAAAGATCTGGCCTTCCTGCATTGTACTTCCGTGCACGTTGTTGTAGCTGCTCCTTCTCTAAGCGTGAGTTACGGCCGTGCATGACCTGCACAAGGTTTTCTGTGAATCGAACCTCTGCTGGAGTGTCGGATGGAGGAGGCATAGCGTAGGGGGGATTATTGTCCCATTGTGGGAGCTCCGATTCATCGAGGTTGTCAGCACTTTGGGAAGCGCAACGAAATAGATCACCATCTGGAAGGGAGGCGTTTGCTAGATTGATGAGAACTCGAGGCAGGGGTGGAAGCTGGGATGATGCTAGGGGTGGCTTTGACGAGCCTTTGCGACTGTGTGCTTTGGCATAGTTTTGAGAATGTCGAAGTCGACGAGTAGCTTTCCCCCTGCCAATGACAATGTGGAGGTTAAGAATGCCATGTGCAGTGTGGTGTAAACATACCTCTTAGACTGTGCATAGTTCGCCTTTTGTCTGCGCAATGCAGCTGTTTTTTCTGCCAACGTTAGATATTTGGCTTTTTGACCCATAATGACAGTAGAGAGATGCAAAGGCTGAATGAACACATGCACGCACTTAGCTACTTATTCTACGGACGGACCTCCTTCACTCAAACATTGGGAAATTTTGGTACCAATCGAACCGGCAAAAAAACGAAGAATTCAAAAACCACTATCCGCAAAGTCTACGTGAAGACGAGCGTGGTTGGGATATGTTTTTCATTGGTCTTGAACTGTATCTGAATGCCTATTGGCTAATCAAGCCGCATGTGCTGAACTCCCCATTTCGTCAAGCTTCGAATTTGACTTATGTACCTAGGGGATCCAGATCCATCAAGATCCATCGGCGCTCTTGTAAGAAATCGAAAACATCACAGGTGAGTTAGTCCATTTATTTTCTTGACTGTGTCTACTACTAGTAGGAGCAATTGACGATATCTGGCCGTTCCTGTCCCTACACATTCACCCTCCCTCTATCCAACTACTGTCCACCATCCGACCCTTGTCGTGATGCACCAGCCAGCTCCTCTAGCGCCTCCCACCTGAGTTGGAGGATCCGAAACTTCTATCCGTGGATCCGCGTTGGACCATCCACTGGTATACATCCCTCTGCTGGTCTCCTTGCTCACTCGTCTATTTTCCCAGTCTGCACGATCATCATGCTGCGTCCCCCCGTTCATAAAACAGAACAAAAAAATTTTGAAGCGAGTCAAGAGAGACGCCAACATCATTACGCAAAGTAAGTTTGAGTTTTATTTATTGTCTTTCACAGACGGCAGGTCAACTGACGTACAAAGACACAGAGACGGTATATTGCGTAGGCGACGAGGGCTTCGCCTCACAAAGCCATCGCAGGAGGTACAGGAGATTCAAAGAGCACTCGCTGTAGCCTTAGGCTACGATGAAGATCTATCTGAGCCGGAGACGAGTGAAGACGAGAATGACGCACTGTATGTCATTTTTTTTAATAGCGAAACATAATTTAAATATCTACAGATCAATAGATCTCCCATCGTGCCTGCTCGCTTTCAAAAGCATCAAGGACGAGATGTTGGTGCTAATTGGAGAACCCTGCGCATTTACAGAGAGCCTCCTCCTTCAGTACGTCAAAAGCTTGCCAGATGAAGTGCATGGCAAGGGCGACACCTCAATCATTCAAAATGCGAAAACAGAGGTCGAACGCTTACTCCGCCGTGCAACTCGAGTGCAGGATCAAATCATAATTTTCTGTGGAGTCTCGACCGAGTCTCGCGCTACTAAATCAGTCTCCCGGTTCTTAAGCACTACACTCGCTTATATAGATGATGTCCAGTATTTTTTGGACATTGAAGGACTCACTGAGTTGACGGTTGCTCACTCAATGGGTGAGCTGATGTACCAGAAGAGGATCCGTATCTAAGGCTTATATTCACGCATTTCGTCTTGATACATTCTCCCCCCTTCACCAGTATATAGAACCTTTAGTACTACAACGATGCCCAATGACACTATTATACAGCGCGCACAACTTTACTTCCCTGGGTCCCAAACAACTCATCGACCTCCACTTCGTCTTCCTCGTGCGTGGCACCATCAGAATATTGTGAAGCCTGCCCAAGGTAGGATATATCCGGGATGAGTTCATCGACGTTGGGTTTAACTACCTGTAAAGGTGGGAGCAGTGCTGGACGAGCAGGACGAGGACGTGGTGTAGGAGACACACGAGGACGCATGGATGCAGGACCAGGACGAGGACGCACGGATGCAGGACCAGGACGAGGACGAGGCGCATCAGACACTGGTGCAGGGGATGGCTCGGGGGAGGTGTCGGAAGAGGTGTCTGTGAACACGATGCGACGAAGACCCCTCCTACGAGGACGCGGCGCATCAGACACTGATGCAGGGGATGGCTCGGGGGAGAAAGGTGGGAGTAGTGCTGGACGAGCAGGACGAGGACGTGGTGTAGGAGACACACGAGCCAGCGATGCAGGACCAGGACGAGGACGCACGGATGCAGGACCAGGACGTGGACGCGGCGCATCAGACACTGGTGCAGGGGATGGCTCGGGGGAGGTGTCGGAAGAGGTGTCTGTGAATTCGAGGCGACGAAGACCCCTCCTATCAAGACGACCATTAGCAAACCAACGCCGACCACGTCTGTTGTTGGAATCAGGTGCAGGCGCTTCCCCGACGATGACAGGCCTACGGGAGGCCACGAGCTTTGCACGGGCGTCTTTGCCAGTGATGGTTTTGACGGTGAGTAAATTGTTCTTGAGGGCATCGGCAAAGATTTGGCGCTCACGAAGCGTAAGGTCGTGTATCCCCTTGCTCTTTGCAAGGGTGGCGCGTCTCTCCCCAGGCATCAGAACATTTTCAGGGTAGTGTTGGAGGACGTAGCCACGTTTGGCTAGTTCAGCGGGTAGCCTTTTCCATGGAAAGAATCCCCCTGGCGCTTCAAGTTTCCTGCAAACATTTTGACTTGATTATTCTATTACAGATGTCAACCACAGCACTTACCAAGCAATGCCGCTAGCCCAGCAACAATACATGGTATGCCATCAAGCTCTTTCCATGTGTTAGGATCATTCATTTCCGCCCGCCTCTCCGGCCACCTTTCCAACGTCGTCTCTACTGGCAAATGGTGCCGCGATGCAATGCGTTAGAGGGAATGGTCGAGTTCAGTGAAATCCATGATCAAGATGTATAGGTGCGGTAGAGAAGGATCGCGACCATTGCAGATAAAACCCATCGCCATCGATTGCAGGACGCAGAAGGCCACGATAAGACATCGTGGTCGATTGCAGAAGCTCTCGGGACTTCAGAAGGTGCGTATTAGTTGACATTATGATACTCTCTAGGATGTAATATTGTGCAATGAATGGAAGCACTCATGGCGTAGTGGTTATCGCGCAGTGGTCTTTGCAACGCCCTGCTCCCTGGTTCGACCCCACTGATATTCCTTTTTCTTCAGACCCACACGAGCCTCCCCATAGCCTATTGTTGTGAAGGGAAAACAATCGGAACAACTCGGAACAAGGAAGCCTTACTTCCGCACTCGGCGACGTTTGGAAAGGGAACCCTTACTTCCGCACTCGGCGACGTCTTGCCTGAGCCTTCATTAACATTGCTCATCGGGTGTAGCACGCCGAGAAGTTCATCGTCACACGTGAGCATCTTGGTTAACTTTATTTGGCACTGTACTAAGGGTCGCGCAAGAACACACGTGAGCTTTACTCCACGTAAACACATAGAATCCTTTCCACTCGTTTTGGTCAACACAGGGCTTTTTTCAACTTCTGAATTGTTTTTCAGAAACGTCCAGCAAGCACTATGCATATGCCACCCTTTTGGCAAGTTGAATGCGATTGTAGGTATCTTCCACTTCTCATCAGATGAGCCTTTTCAACCTTTGAGCGTACTCCACTAATTCTCACAATTTTTCCCCCAGCAAACTATGTCGTCGGTGACCGTAACCATTTTCATCGAGCGTGTCTTCACCTCGTCTTCACCCTCCAGTCGTCTTCGTCAATCGCGCACTCTCCACGGCAAGCCCAGAGTTCACCATCAATCAATCACAACCATCCAGATTTCGAGAATGCTGTGAGATTGAGGGCGGACGACTCTGTCCTTCACGTCTACAAGGATGTTTTCTATAACATTCCAGGTGAGTCAATCAACACGTGTATCTTCTCGCTAAACTGTTATAATATTTCAGTACAAGTCAAACCCTCTCAAAGCATGTTCTATGTCACCCGTGGGTCTCACATTGGTGTAGTGGCAGGCTGGTGAGCACAGATTCATTCCAGGCGCTTGTCGTATTTGATCATTTTTACACTAGGGAGAATGCACTCAACTGCGTTCTGGGTGTCGCTGGTGCTGTTTACCATGAGGTTGAGTCTGTTGCAATTGGGGAGGAAAAAGTCAGGATTGCCATCGATGAAGGACGAATTAAGATGGTGGAACCCTGGGCCTTCGATGAGTAAAGTAGTTATCATACGTATTTCCCAATGAAACCAGCCTGCATTCATTTGCGGCAACCTCGTGTCAAACCTCCTGCGCCCTCAGGTGCTCCAGCGCCTCCTTGGAGGATCCCTCATCATTTAGCAATTTCCATGGTCTCTCGAGCCTTCCTGGAGGAGTGTACTCGTGTTATGTCACACAGGTACGCAGTGAGTCGCCGTCGATCTTCTGTCCTAGTGATTTTCTGTCAGTGAATCCCTATGGAATGCGAGCTGCTACTCTCCCAGAAATATGGAAGGCACGAAAGCATCACATGCACTTTTTTTTCACACCTTTTTCCTCCCGCTTGTATTGCCGTCAGTAGGATCAACGTTGCCCTCGAGACTTGCTAGTATTTGCTTAGACGAAGGTGAATGCATCTTGAGCTGGACCATTTATCACTGACTCATTTTAAATGTGGACTAGCCTTGTGTTAGTCTATCACTGACTCATATTAAACGCGGACTAGCCTTGTGTTAGTCTATCACCCATCATATATATCTTACGTCTTTTGCTCCTCTCCCAAGTAAGTTTGCATGTTCATAATCTGGCATAGTCAGTCTGACTGTATTTCTAATGTAGAAAGAATGAAGAATATCTCCCA
>NW_024540734.1:0-21150 GCF_016647625.1 Suillus subalutaceus
TCGATGAGACACGTCCGATGGGTGTTTAATTATGTCTGTCACGCGGGACGCGGGAATATATATACATTCACGTGCATGCAGTCTGCTTGCTGATAGGTCCAAGTCTGAGATCATGCTAGGCTTCCGAAGGTGCCTCTTTTCGGACAATGTTCAGTGATAAAGTACAGTCCGAGCGGCGAAGAATTGAAAGAATACGCACTCTTTTTATCTTTCTTCAATCTTTAACCATGCTGTGAGCTGCGCAAAGTCCCTGTGTGCTATCCCTGTTCTATTCCTGCATTCAAAGACAGCTTTCCAAACTTGCGGGTCTCGATCGCTTGGGAAGAATGATTATAGTATAGTCACTGGCCCGGCGGTTACAGTTGAACGGGGAGACTGCACTGCGTGTAATCGCGGCATAGAATGTTATTCTTGCTTGGTGCCATATTTAAGTATGCTAGGAACACGAGAGACGAACCAGTCGAACCGATGACCTTGTAGAATAGGAGGGATGCCAAGTATGGAAATACTGGAACTGCTCGGTATTGCTTGCAAGTCACCGACTACTAGTAACTACAACAGCCTCAGCCGCCACTGCAAGGTACCAACACTTGAACTAGAACATTTGACGTTTCCACGTGTACACCCAAGGTACACATGGTTCCGAGTCGCGGTCTGGGCCTCTGACATTGCAGGTCTCGATAATTATAGAAACTCTGGCAGCTGCCACATGTTACCACCTACCACGGTATGTAAATTTTCTCGTCTGTCTTCAATGCCCAACTTGAAAGCTCAAAACGGTGGTATGTAGGTCATACTGAAACACTGCCGAAACTACCGCTTAGAATCGGGACAACGCTCTCGACGTACTAAAAGACGGATATCGATTCATACCAGCCGGCTGAGCTGGATGTCCGATTCCTGCAAAAATAGCCTCGATTGTGGCATGTAGCTGTAATTCTCAGGACAAGAGGACAGGTATAGAGTTGGGAGGAAGTTCTGCCCCTGTGAGCGTGGCTACATGTCATGATTCCAAGCCATAATTTACCAAACGCTCCTGTTTTTTTTTCGACCAGCACTTTACAATAAAAACATTTTCAAGGTCTTGATCGTCTCCATGGTATGTAACGCCAGATATGGGAAAATGAGTCTATCCATTGCTTCATGAACGGTGCTCGCCAGTGCTACATTGTCACGGAATGTTTAGTGGACGAGCCAAGGGACACGTCAGTTCCCGGCGGTCAGGACAGCCTAACTCGGAGACAACTAGGACAGTGCTTCCGGGCTCCCATTCCAGCTTATCAGCGATTTTGGATCTTGGTCACAGCCCGTTTCATTGCCGAGGCATCGACGCCACGATGGGCTAATTTGAGGACGCTGCAGCGTGCATGACGGGAATCCTAACCTGGTGTTTACTTGGTAGTAATGCTTGCATTGCCGCGGCGTGTATAAGAATCCCACTGTTCAACACCCACCAGTTGGAAGCTATTCCTTCGGTCACAATGAACCTCGGCTCTGTGTGTGCTAGTACTACGACTAGTACTACAACTGGTGAGTGCTCGATATGAAAATTTCCTCGGTGACGCCTACGAACAAGTGTGTCAACAGCAACTAGTGTTGGCCCGTACCACTAATGTCCACAGAGTGGATCTGTATCCTTGTGAGTTGTGTATTTACGCAGTTTGCATCCATTTCACATTCTTCCCTAGTTCGTGGTGTTGTACAGTATCTCAACTGGTATGAATTTCGACTGTTGACGATGCACGGTCATAACTTGACATCTTCAGTCCTCCACTTGGGCCAGGCGCTCAAGTATAAACTGTGGTGGATGATTCCCACAGCGACCTTCGCGGGTATCCTGGAAATATTAGGATGGAGTGCCAGGTTATGGTCGAGTCGGAACCCCAAGCTTTTGACGCCTTATGAGATGCAGTGAGTATTTTCAAGGAGGAATCACTCGTATGCACACCTGAACACTTTCGCTGCAGGATCGTCGGCACTATCATAGCACCTACCCCGCTAGTTGCAGCCAATTTTATCATCCTTGGCAGGATCATCGCTCAAGTTGGACCCCAGTATAGCCGTCTGACTCCAAGGAAATGTTAGTGTTGTTCTTATGTGCCAGCTTTAAGTCACTAATCTAGGGTAGATACCATCATTTTTTGCTGCTTTGTTAGTATTATACATTCAAGTGGCGTTAGCCCCTCATGTCTCCCCTCCTAGGATATCGCTTGCTTGGTTGTACAAGCTGTGGGAGGCGCATCCGCTGCGCACTCCGCCAACACGAAGTCAAGCGCTTCGATGGTATGTACATCATCCAACATTTCGTCTGACATTCACATCATCGAGACAGGGCGCGAACATTATGCTAGGAGGAATTGCTGCTCAGCTTTGTGCGTGATGAATAGTCCTGTAATCTTCTCTCACTGAAATTGACGTCCTCCGCTTTTCAGTTGCAATAGTGGTCTATGTCACTATGGCAGTTGAGATTCTCTTGCATTTTAAACATAATGCACCCTTCCGCTACGTTGAACAGTCTCGCATATTTGAGAAAGGTTCACGTACCGTGAGTAAGAAGCTGCGACTTATGCTTTGTGGCATGGCATTCTGCACCCTTTGCGTCTTCATTCGGTTAGCGTTCAACGCATCCTGTTATCAGCAGTTATGGCATGCTTAAACCTGTCCTTAGATCAGTGTATCGTACTGTGGAGCTCGCCGATGGATGGGATGGGCCAGTGATTTCGACGGAACGTTACTTCGGTATGTTATCACTATCTTCGCTAGGAATACGCTAACGATACTCAATGTCGAGTAGACTGGCTAGATGGTGGCTTGGTAACTCTCGCTATGTACACTCTCAATTTCCTTCACCCAGGTATCTTGCTGAAGGAGGACGACTCTACGGCTCATGGTTCACAGCAAGGCACTGATGAAGAATCTAGTAGGACCTAGATTTAAAAACTTCGATTGCTCTTGAATTTTATTACGAAGAGGCAATGGACCGTCACATTTACTAGTAGAGCAGCCGTCAGCATAATAGTTTGACGGTCATAATTTATGACCATAGATGCCCATGCAATCTTTTCACGAATACCTGGATCTTCCACTATATCGCTTCTACTCAAGTATCTAATACTTACAAGCTTGTGCGATTGTCGGTACTCTTGGGACATCTCTGGCATATCTATTATCTTGATATTTTATAATGACGCTTGTTTTCGCACTGCTTGTCTCCTGCCAGCTGCCGTACCACTGACTCCCATTCTCTCACTTAGGAACTGATTATCCAGAGCAACTCACCGTGGACAGACAATAAGTTATGGAAAGCCAGACAGCCCGCGCCCTTAGTCAGTGTCACGCGTCCGTAATAAGTAAGAGGACTTCGTGCACCTCCGGGTCATCCGAGTCAGCAAATTTGGTTCCGTTTTGAGCAAATTTTGGAACATTGTTCAACCCATACTGTCGATCTGCTTCGAGTCTTCATCATTTGATTGATGATTTTCCTATGATGACTCGCGCTCACTCGCTGTCGGTCAGAGCGCTGATAATCGCCACTACTGCTACTAGTATGTGCGTGACCTCCTGCGTGCCCACCTAGTATGTACCGAATATTGTGGTGACTTGCTCTTCATCTTTACATGAGCGTTTGGTGGCTCCGAGACGTAACTCTGCTGCTGAACTTCTCCATGAGCCTTTTGCTCAGTAGAGCAAACACGCGCGCGCTATCTCGAATTCCTCGCGTGCCAAACTCTCCGAGACAAACCAGACTGAATTGCAGTTGTACTGTTGTCTCGCCCCTGTTCCAATTTCCTTACTAATCCTTGGGGTTTTCTTGCCTTCCGTCGTTGTTCACCTCATCACATGGCCGCGTCCTCGTCTTCTGCTCTGTCTTCGCCATTGGCTTTGGTCCCTCCTGTCTTGTTGGTCACAATGAATCAGCAACTTGCAGGCGATGCTGTGTCCGTCGTATCTAAGCCTGCTTCGCATGAACGAGTTTCGCGTTGACCTCTCTATTGATATCTCCGTCCAGTTGCCCGGGTCTTGCTGCGGTAATCGAAAGTATGTCCCGCCCCGCATCAACACAAAACAGGAGCGCATGCAAATGAGTACACATATCAGAATGATATGGCTCGGTCTGCCACTTTCAATTCTCCCACCTTTAGCTTCCGAATCATCCTCGGTCGCTTTGGAAGAGCTAACGATCGAAGAAGTGTTCATCGATGAGACTTCAGCGAGGCTGGGGAGGTTACATCATCTGCCTGACCGTCAGACTCACTCTGTCCTTAGCTTGCGTGCATTCTTCTGGCCTCCAGCTCCATCAATGTTTCATTTGATGGTGAATCCCGACAGTTATGGTTAGTCCGTCGAGAATCTAGGTTAGCACGTACACATCTCAGGGATATATCTTATGCTTCTGAGACGATCCGCACGAGGCGTGAAGGTGAATTCTATTTCATGGACAGACCATCACATAAAAAGGAGGTTTCGGCGCAACGACTGGGCCTAGTTAAGACGGAGCTCTGAGGATCTATACACTGCAAAAATGTTGTCAGCAGGTTTCGAACCGGCTGGAAACAGATTTTGAGTCTGTTGTGGTAACCACTTGGTTAAGATCAGTTAGGATCCTCCGAGGAATCCATCCATGAGTGAATGTCAAAGTGTGTTCCAATAGAAAAAAAACCCTGCCGTCGGCAGGTTTCGAGCTTGCGCGAGTCCGACACAAACATATTTCGATTATGTTGTAGTAACCACTTTTGCCAGGCGAAGTTGAAATGAACCTCCGAGGAAACATCCACCACAGGATCTTCAAGGCGTGTTCTGAGAGAAAAAAACCTCGTCTGCAGGTTTTGAACCTGCAGTGGTAGTGTCAGTCCAAGAGACAGATTTCGATTCCGTTCCAGTAACTACTTTGGCCAGGGCGAAGTTGAGATGAACCTCTGAGGAACTGTTCATCAGTGAATCTTCAAGGCGTGTTCGGATGGGAAAAAAAAACACAGCAGGTTTTGAACCTGCACTAGTACAGTCCAAGAGACAGATTTTGATTATGTTGCAGTAACCACTTCAGTCAGGGCGAAGTTTGCTCCGAGGAATCGGGTGTATTCCAATCGAAAAAAAAACCCTATTGTTCGGCAGGTTTCGAACCTGCGTAGTCCAAGAGAAACGGATTTTGATTCCGTTGTGGTAACCACTTTGGCGAGGACGAAGTTGAGATGAACCTCCGAGGAACTGTCCATGAGTGAATCGTCAAGGCGTGTTCCAAAAGAAAAAAACTCTATTGTTAGGCAGGTTTCGAACCTGCGTAGTCCAAGAGAAACGGATTTTGATTCCGTTGTGTTAACCACTTGGATCAGGACGCTTGCTGGCCAACTTTAGACGAACCTCCGAAGAACTGTCCATATCGACAGGTTTCAAACCCGCACCACAAGAGAGCAGATTTCTAGTCTGTTCTGGTGTCAAACGGTTAGCTATGTATATGACTACTCAAGATAGGCCTTGAAAAATCAAAGAACATCATGCATTGACAGTAGAATCACATGGGATTAGCAGTCATTTACCAAAAATGAAATAAAAAGACTAGTGTGCGTCTAATTCGATGGACACAAAACATACCAGTGGAGCAGGGCCAGCGGCCTAAGCCCAGAGCAAGGCAGACAAGCTGGGGTGATGATGGATGCTAGCTACGAACATGGTGAAACCTAGTCTACATGCTGACTAAGCTGTAGAAAGGGCCGATAGGACCCTTGGTGCGTAGCTCCTGCCCTTGGGACCCCTGGTCCACCAGGAATAAGCGAGTCGGGGGCTGGCGCCGGCGCCGTCACGATATGACACTGTAACTGCAGGACAAAAAGCCGGACAGCCGCGCTATACTTACTATGGAACCTACAGGTCGTCGATCGCATTAATCTCTTTAGAGGTGTACGGAGTCCTCAACTTGTGACTACCATTTTTGGCTCATGTCACGGGTAGTAACAGAGCGGCTGTCCGGCTTTCCATAATAAGTAGTCTAACGTTGGTCCAATGGTTGCCGTGTGTAGTCCCGGCATGTTCTGTTTTTCTGATGGACCAACTTCCAAATCCTCCTCGGAGAGTCGAGAGTCGAGACTACTACTATGATATATCTAGTACAGGAGTAGCCTCTCAGTGCGCCGCTCCTCCCAAGACCTTGACTCAGTTGTGATCCTGCAAGTTGTGCATCCAAGAGCCGCATTTGCTGCTGCTACTAAAATTCCTCATTCGCTGTCGCTGCCAATCTGCATTTTTTTTCGCTCCCGCGTCAGCTCCAGCCATGCGGCACAGAGTTGGACCAGTCCTCTTCGACATCGATCATCTTGCAGATAGTTGGGTTTCTTCGTCCTCTCGAGAGCAGTGCTAGACATGTGAAGGAGCTTCCGGGCCCTGCCCCAGTTCGATCTAAAGATTCAAGTTGCTTCTGGAGGACACTCATCCCCCGAGACACCCCATTAAGCGCAAACCCGGCCAGGTCACTGATAGGCGACTCGCCATCGGCGCCAGCAGTCGGAGATATTCTCTCTGTGTAAACCACTGTTGGACCTTCAATTGCGCTGACCCTCGGTTCCGAGTCCTGACCATTAAATCGTTGCGGCGCTGGGGAGCGCCAGTCCCCGACTTCAACTTCAATAAATGACGATGGATTGGTAGCAAACGGTCTATCGATATACAACAATCAGGGACTTGGCAGATCACATGCAGCACTACAAATTTCGCAATTGTATTCGAGTCAGGCTAATCATCATCAGCCTCTAGCTCCATGTCAAAGATGTCATGGCTCTCCATTGACAACTTTAGCAGGTGACTGACCTCCGAGCTCGTCGGTAGCCTTCCTTTTGCCTTTTGGATCGTGGAGAGCTTTCTTCGTGTAGGCCGCACATGGCAGCAGCTACATACGCCGAAATGACTTCTTTTGAAATAGGCATTGATCATTCCCGCTCTCGATCTGTACGAATATCTCTCACCTCTGCCAGCGCATTCTGTTTGCATTCTAGACGGGCTGTCATGTCCTGTCATGTCCTTGATAGTGCGCGAGA
The DNA here is from genome assembly GCF_016647625.1 of Suillus subalutaceus. Taxonomy (NCBI): domain Eukaryota; kingdom Fungi; phylum Basidiomycota; class Agaricomycetes; order Boletales; family Suillaceae; genus Suillus; species Suillus subalutaceus. The sequence goes on from NW_024540734.1 coordinate 7,026, forward strand.
CAATTTCCTGTGACAAACGTTCAGTAACAAGCACGCCAAACTCATGAGAAAGAATCTGACAGAAAACAGCCTTATCCGAGAGTAAGTAACAGCTCATCACCCAAACTTTACAACACTTGACTCCAGCATGAAATAGGTGTAGTGCGCGTTTCCGGGCATGATTAGCGAGTGCATCACACGTTTTTCGATGAGAGAGCTTGTTGTAGAGTGTGCGCTCCAAACGGCGAGCAAGATCATCAACAGATACTGAAAAACACATGGCTTTAGAGGCTTGCATAGCTGCTGAATCGAGAGCATGAGATGTGCTGATAACAGGAGAAGTACGTAGAGCAGTTGCCACCCCGGGACCGTACAAGTTCTTTTTTTTTGGACAAGCGATGTATATTGTAGCAACTGACAAGTCTAGTTCTACAAGTATGCACTATAGCGGGGTTCATGGAACCCCGGTCCGAGGGAAATGCACTTACGCACTCCCGCTTTTGCGGGGTATGTGGGACTCTGACTACCTGGTTGCCTCGTTCATAGAGGGCCTGGGCGGTGTGATACCCACTAAAACTTCGAGGGCGATGGCCGGGACCGTACAAGTTCTGAAACTCAGCAGCAAGTAAAGTGCCCCGTGATCTTGTGCAAGCAGGTGGGACTGATGCGGTCAAAAGACTCTCGAAGAGATGATATCATCTGACATGCTTGCGATGAAGGATGTTGTGAGGCGGGCAATCTTTAATATCGAGTACTCGAGGCGGGTTGTTTTTTTTAGCTCTAGAGACAATAGACTTCGGTATATTATGCAACAACTTGTATGACATCGATGAACTGTACAGTTAAGTGTTCCCACGCATCGTGCCCTCCCACATTCGTGGGAAGTCGGGGAACCTGACCATCCGATACTTGCATAATTAGGCACCACAACGACACTCAATGACATCCAGAGGTACAGTGAGTCAGAGCATTGTGATTGAATTCATGTAATGACTTATCGAAGAACAAAAATATTCTTGCAGGATTAGTAACGTTCTCGATTATCTCCTGGTCCGACGATCCGACTTGTGCGTTCACTATCCGAGTTCATGTACCACAGTCAAATTCATAAATGTGCTGTATTTCTTATTTAGAACAGATTTACTGGATTACCGGAACACTACCGGCGAATTTGGCAGAAAGTGCACATCATAGGCTGCACGTGATATTGGCTTGGCCTGTGCTCGTGTGCTTGCCGTGTCACGACTGTTATCATTCCCTGAAACAGCTGTAGCACTTGCTAAACCCTAGATAAACCCATGTATGGCGTGCCATGAGCGTCGGCAGGTTGTGATTTCAAATCGCACAAACCAAAATGGTACTCTGACATCTCGGATAAGTAATAGTTTGCTCACTTTGTTGTGTGATGTCCCCTTCTCGTAGCTCACAGCAAGTCAGGCCAGGGCCCACTATGACAGCTCATTGGTTTATCCGCGATCTAGCAGCCAAGTCACATCAACAATGCTGCCACGATACTAATTTAACACCCTACGCGATCCGAGCTGATCTGTTTTATAGAAAAATAGCTTTGCTTTAAGAACAAGCTCTCATTTTTCAATACCACTTATTGCGAGCAATTTTTTCTGTCACGATGGATATCAGTCCTACGACTGGTGAGTGCCGCAATATTATTGTGTCGTGACGTCTATGAATAATGTGTGGTCAACAGAACAGGCTAGTGAGGGCCCATACGGTTATGTCCCTACGGAGTGGATCTGTATTTTTGTGAGTCGTGTTATTTGGACGTCTCACATTCTTTTCAGATTTTTCCTTAGTTCGTGGTGTCGTACAGTATCTCAACTGGTATGAATTTCTGCTCTTGACGACGCACAATCGTGTCATGATAGCCTAACACCTTCAGCCGTCCATATGAGCCAAGCGATCAAATGTAAACTCTGGTGGATGATTCCCACAGCGACCTTTGCGGGTATCGTGGAAATATTCGGATGGAGTGCCAGGTTATGGTCGAGCCAGAACCCCGAGATTTTGATGCCTTATGAAATGCAGTGAGTCTTCATCAAGAAGGAACCACTCGCATTCCCACTCAAGCGCCATTACTGCAGGCTCGTCGGCACTGTCTTAGCACCCACTCCACTAGTTGCGGCCATATTTGTCATCTTTGGCAGAATAATCAAGCAACTTGGACCCCAGTTCAGCCGTCTGGTCCCAAATATGTGTTGGTGTTACTTTGACGTACTGGCTTTTAAGTTACTGATTTGGCGCAGATACCGTGGTTTTTTGTTCATTTGTTAGTACCACACATACAAGTGATGCCAACACTTCATTTCCTCCGGTTCATATAGGATGTCATTTGTTTGATCGTTCAAGCTGTTGGAGGCGCATTGGCTGCGCAAGCCGTCAATGAGAACGAAAGTCCCACATTGGTGAGTACAACTTCTAGTACCTCGCATCATTTGCTTAATGGAGACAGGGCGGGAACATTATGCTAGGAGGGATTTCTGCCCAGTTATGTGCGTGATGCGTGATGCGCGGCGCTGTGATACTTTTCTCACCGATACTCATTCTCTTCGCTCTTTAGTTGCTATAGTGGTCTACATCTGCTTGGCGGCCGAGTTTTTCTTGCGTCGGAAATACAACGCACCCTTCCACCACCAGGCCATTAAATTCGGGAAAGAGAAAGGTCAACATTCTACGAGTAAGGAAGTACGAATAATGATTTATGGGATGAGCTTCTGCACCGTCTGCCTTTTTATTCGGTGAGCATTCTGCACATATTGTTATCAACAATTATAACTTGCTAATTTCGTCCCTAGATCCGTGTACCGCACAGTGGAGCTCGCCGATGGGTGGTCAGGGTCAGTGATTGCGAACGAGTCCTACTTCAGTAAGCCGCAGCACTATCTTCACACGTTTCCGACAGAATACTGATTGTCGATAGACTGGCTCGATGGGGGTTTCGTGACCCTCGCTATCTATACTCTGAACATTGTTCATCCAGGTATATATTTGAAGCGGGATGCTACTGTTCATATTTCAAAGCCAGACGGAGACGAATTCGTTCAAGATTATGCATGTTGATTGTCTTTTGACGAATCGGGAGGCTCGGACTGTAAACGAGGAAGAGGTCGAAATAAGTAGCTCACCTCAGTTTTAGTTGGAAAGCCTGAGGGAAGGGGACATTATGGACGCTGAAACGTGAATGTGTATATAAAATGGATACGTACGAATGATGTATTGTGATATGTCTTTGCGACATAGCTAGTTTCACTTGTTGCTAAGTAGTAGCATATTTAGATGTGGTGTACCATTTGTATCCTGCTTTGCAGATCTGTTTCTGCAATGTTGATGTTTTGATAGCCTATAGTTATTAAGATTTCCGCGTTCCTCATTTCTTACAAAGCATTTAACTTAGATTCTAGAGCAGGTGGGTTGCCACAGTTGCTAGAGTCTGGGGTAAGTACATCTGCAGTAATTATTTACTACCACGACTGCGTGCGAGACACCACCGAATTGAGCCGTTTCGATGGACCCCTGCAGGGTGAACATGTCTTGATTATTACAATATAACGCAACGAGCTATGACGAAATTACATCAAGCGTCGCCAGTCAATGGTCAAAAAACGTTACGTCGATAACCACAAACCGAAATTTGACTTGTTGGAAAATCACTGATAATAAGTAACCAAGATAATATCTACCTTGGCGTTACAAAGTAAACAGCTCTGTATGTAGAGCAATCCCACCCACATCCATACTCATTGTCAAACCAAATCTCGCAACTGCATTCTGGGCTTCTCTGGTCAAGCTCTCTGGGCCACTAGCGCAGACCGCGACTCCCCCACCCGACTCGTGCAATTTCTGGCTTTCATCAAATCGGATTTCGTCTGAATCTTCCATTTCAGATGATGGCGAAAGACTGATGAAGTCCTTGAGAAGATCCTGAACAGACGGGCGCGAGACTGTGACGATGGAGTTGGGGATATGAGGTACCGCTTCTGGATCGCAAAGGCACGTTACGAAAATCGAAATGTGCAGGTCAATGGTGCTATTCGACGCTGCCGTAGCAATATCTATCAGCATCGGAGCAAACCATTCTATCTGACCTGTGCAAATGGATCAGGATGATATAATGCCTGTTGTAAAAAATGAAATACCGAAAGATCTAATGCACCAAGTGAATTCGATTCTCCTTGTTCGTTCCCCTTGACTGCGGCCTAGTTTGACACACCTACCGACGATATCGTCTAGCAGACCAAGAGTGAATGTGATGCCAGACCCGCCGGCTATAAGCAACACGCTTTCGTAAAGACCCAGATCGACACTTGATCCTCCATAGGGACCATCCAGCATGACTTGCACGAAAGCAGCCGAGTCGCTCTCGGACTTATCGATTTGTAAACGTTCTTGTTCCTTTCGGGTATAATTATTCAGTGCCCGCGTCCAGTCTCCATCATTTCGTGCAGCGAGAAGGAATCCCGGCGAAGAGAGACACGAATGGGAAGGTGGAGCCGAGAGAGAACAGTGAGGGCATGGGATTCAAACACCCTGTTGGAGAAGAAAACGCGTAGTCTGACATGCTGGCCAGCAAGCCAACCATCGTCGCAATTATGAACGCGGATCTGCGAAAGATGAACTCAATATCTTATCGAATAACGCTCGAATATTTTTTGTACCAGAGTCATGTGAGCGTCCTGCGCAGTAAGTGTGGCGTCTTTGATTCGATAGCGGAATAGGCGCAATAACACATCTGCACCATACAATGCAAGGGGAGGGAATATCCACGGCGATGCATATAACGTATGGTAGCATATGGTGACAAAGAATGCCACGTATGTCAAAACGCTGCAACAGATGTTAGCTGTGGTGTGACGCGAAACAACAAAACTCACTGGATGACGAAGAAACACTCATAAAACAGTCTCCTGACTGGCCTCAATGATGTAAGGACAATGATGCAGAGGAGCGCCAACGAAGCAACTCCAGAAGTCTCTTTCTGCGGACCAAGAATTGGAAGTCCATACTCTAGGTGGTTGCTAATCCATAGGGACCCATGAATGCATCCGGCAAGGAACATAGCTCTTCCAGCCATCCTATGCATAAAGTTGAGTTTCTCATATCCATTCCCTGGTCCTAAAAGTAAGGACAAAATTGAATTTTTTGTTGCGAACAAAAAGACAACAGGGAACTGTGCGAGAGCGAGAAATCCTACGTGGTTCAAATAAGTTCCTCTCGTTCGTAGATAGATGTGACTGACTGACCAGCTCTGTTCGGATTCGAAATAAGAGGCACATCCTTTATGATGCAGAGAAGTACAGCTGCGAGATACGCCGATATGACCACGACTAAATATTACAATGTATCAGCTTTTCCTATCAGTAACACAACACCCTCGATGCGCACTTTGTCCAATATTGAGCCCGAGCTTCGGAGGAGACCAGTACGTCGGTGAGATAAGAGCATTCCAAGCTCCAATCAATTTGCGGCCCCTTCGATGGGTAGGCGGCGGCTCCTTGCCATCGGAATGGGCGGACTGATATCCATTGGTCTCTGAGATTCCAGCGATGCCCTTAAGGGAACGCCCATGCCTCAGCCCAAGAATCAAACTCGGAACAGAGACGGCCACAGCTAGCGCCACGCCAGTGCACCAGATTATGGTGAATTTCATTTGCCATTTGGGATCTTCGACGTATGAGCTGTTAATTCCTGCATGCGTTTCAATGTGTAGAATCAGATTTTTCAAACATACTTGTAAATTTGGAAGCTACTTGGAACGACTGGAGCAGCCATACTGTCACAGAGCTAGTGAGGACTCTGAGGAGAGTCGATAACCTGCAGTAGTGCCTGATTAGTCAGTCGAAAAAACATTTTTTAGAAGTCCTCGTATACCTTGATCAAAAAAATGAGCACGGACCACGGAAACTCTCATGGGATGTCGTAGCTGACCATCACAGTCATGTCAGCAGGTCTATGCTACATTGGATATGCTGAGAGAGCGTAGGGGAAGTTCCAGCATGACTGGGGTTCGTAATGTACAGAACGATGCCGATATCAGCCATACGCCACAACATGGAACATAGAACAGCAGTACTCGGTGTAGGCGACATTAGTTCAAGCACAAGCAGTGAGAGTCGATCATCAGTACTTCAGTGACAGACTCTGGAACTCCTGCCCGAAGATTGACTGCTCCGCTTGCCCTATCTCCTGACACGCGCGCTCGCATGCTGCGTTTTACAGCTGATTGTCGCGCATGTATGCTTCGTATCCTCATGCCTAACCACAGCAAGTGGTGTTAAGTTTGTATTATTAGAAAGTCACTATCTCCGGATCATCCGCACAATATGCTGCACCTAGCGTGGCGTGCGTGACAACCAAACAAGAGGAATACAATGCTTTGCAGCCATTCTGTACTTACAAAATGAGCACGCGCAATCCGTTTAATGCGCGTACGCAATACCACTAAACCTTCCAAAGAGAGTCTCTCCCACTCCGAGCCCCACCACAAGGGAGAATATGAAACCCAGCTGGTACGTCCTGTTCACGTCCAGCACATCAACAACTCGACGAACAAAAAGAGCGACACGACGTACATAACTGTCAACATGAAGAGGTAACCAAGCAGCGTCTGCGCTGCAAACATGATCCCACGCGTGATATCATGCGCGGGAATGAAGGGGGGCGTGAAGCGCTTGATGAATCCGATGGGAGATGACTGAGTCGGCAGAGTATTAAGTTTATCTGACGCAATGATAATCGCCCTGAGCATTCATGAGGTATATTCTATAACAAAAAAGGAAAGGACGTACTGCTGGCCCCAGTGGGAGTCCATCACTCCTCGACAAGCCGCTATCCAGCGCTCGATCAGCGCCAACATAAACAGTGCGATACATGTGCCAACCATGGCTCCCGAGCTCTGAGGAACCCAGCCAAGGAACCACACTGTATACTGGCCTGTTAGAAGAGCTCCTTGTATGCAGTTGAGAAGATATAACCCACGAGTATCCACTGGCGTAAAGTGCAGATACGAGAGCATGTTTCCCCACGGCAAGAGTCATACCATCATCCATGGGCATATCCATGCCATTGTAGGCGAGACAAACTTGACTCAGACATAAGAGACAGAGCGCGAAAGATTCCCAGTTCATCTTGTAGGTGTTCGCAGGTGTGCACAGGTGATAGTAGTAACCCAGGAAGATGTTGGGATAACTTGACTATCCGTGGGAAGTATCTTCCCTTAGCGGAACGACGCTTGAGCCTCATCGGTAGACGTCCCGACTATGACAGGTGCCGGTAATCCCTGGACTGCCAGTAGCGTCAAATCGGTAGACGGAAGACAGAATTGTCGCAATAGAGTGCAGGGAAACAGGGTGGTCAAGACATAGACAAATCGGGCTTCATGAGAACTACGCTCTCGCTTACATTGGTCCACGTCTTAACAATCCTGATTCCTGAGGCGCACCACCTGGACTTTGCTTCACCGTACAATTCTGGTTGCAATGTATGGTTGTCGAGTGCACGTTTTCAGATTGACTTGATGTGCAAGAGACGCCGCAAAGCTCGCAGACTATGTGTTGTTGGCAAGTGGACACAAGTGTGACTTATCACGATGGGCCATTCGTTCCAAAGTAGATCGTATATCTTGCAGTTGAGGGCCTGTAGAGCTCTGCGCTAATTTCACGGAGCTTCGAGGTGCAAGAGGTCGAAAAAGGAGATGGCAAAACTGGTGGGAGCTGAAAAGAAACGACTCCTTATTGATGATTAGTGAGGCATTTCAGCGGAACGTGGGAATTTGGTGCCTTGAACGATCGTGGAAATTCTGCCAGAGGTTATCAATGCAGGATGAATGATAGACTTGCATGTACAGGTACTTGGTCCCGTCGGTTGTAAAAGATGGAAGCACCGCATATAAGATTCCAGCGTCACGGTTCTCTAAGTGCTGTAGTATGATTGGGCTTGTGAGATATCCTCATATGAATAAGGGTCCATATATACGACACTCTCGCACTCTATACCAATCTCTTGGAGTCTTCCGAGTCGCCACTCGAGCTCTTGCTCTCCATAGCCTCCTTGATGCCCTCCTGAACCACATCAGCAACACTCTGCGCCTCCTTCTTCACTTCCTGTGCCCATCCCATAGCTTTTAGGTTAAGCCCCGTCCCTTGTTCAATGCTCTCCACAATGCTCTTCAACACCTTCGTTAACCGACTCTCGTCCAGCAGCAGCACTTTCTTTCGCGCGCTCCCAGGCTATGCCGCTGTGTGCAAAAGAGGTTCTTCTAATTTCTCTAAAGCGAGGAACATATCGATCTTCGAGCTCCCCGGTATACCCACCGACCCGAGAAGCGGTACCCGGAAGGAAATATATGAATGCGCTAACTAGGACTGTAGGAGGAAGGAGGATGCGTATAGGGAGTGCGCGCGAGCGAGTGAGGACAGATGTCGTCAGGGCAGAAATTCCAGTATAAAGTAATCCGGGATTTAATGGCTCTGTAGGATCACGGAAGGATTTTATGCGAGCTGTTCGCGGTTCAATGGTCAATAAGGGCGTAGTGGTCGGCACAAGACGATATAACTCACTCTCCACTTTCTCTTCAACAGAGATCCACTGGTCTATAATACCCTGCGTTTTGGAGTGGACGCCGGTATAGTAACCCGTGATCTCCCGCCGCACCATCCCAATTCGCTTCTCTAATGCCGACGGAGTGTCGAGTAGCATAACTTCGGGTATGGGTGTAGGGTATATGGAGAGCTATACGATGGTAGTAATTCAGACAATGACACGCTGTAGGAGAAGTAAATACCTTCGTCTGGCCAGAGCTCGAGGTCCAAGATCCCGAACCTTCAGCTGCATTTGCAACTACGCCCGCCTCTGCAGCCATTGAAGTGATGAGTCCTAGAGAGTATATCGAGTGTGAGTGTGTTCACCGTCTCATAAAAAAGTCTTACGTTTGGTCTGGAAACGGTATATGTCAAATACCGAGTGGATGTTCACGCGGACGCGGCGGCGAAAGGTGAAAGGAGCGTGGGAAATATATTTTGTGAGTACCACAGAGTCCAAGTACTAATTACCATGAACCTTGAAGCAGCCTGATGAGCGTCGATGTCTCTACGTCCAAGCTGTATAGGACCAAGTGTCCTGCTAGGGAATGCTGTAAAATCTGCACACAAAAAATACATTTTTCATCTTAACACCATAACAGATCGCCATGCCTCATCGATCATCATTCATTACCTGTGACATACCTACGCCTCCGTCGCCGAAGGTGAGACGACTTCCATAGGAACTCTGGACATGTTATCTGATGATAGCATGCTCCCCCATGTTGACATCGGCGATGAGAGTAGAATCGCTCTGTAACATTACGACAATGGCTGGAACATGTGGCAGCACGTAAAGTATCTCTGCTGGTTCCGTGGCTGCTATTGGTATGGGGTACTGATGTCTAACTGACGTTTCTCTCAGCTCCACCCTCTACCACCCCTCCTAGCCGTCCTTCGCGCGTACGCAATATATCGTCGTCCTTGCACGCGGTCAGAAGGGTGACTGAGGCAGTAAACCAATTAGTGACTGCCCCACTTACCATTCTCTCTTCAGTACCCTCGTCCCTTGTATTGATGAGGTGCGCTGCGCCTCGATGGATTCACCTTGGAAAATTGACACGTACACAAATTGCATCCTCGCTCTCGAGACCCTTTTCTTTTCAATGTCACTTGGCGCTGTGTTGTCCCCGCGGAAGCTTATGCAGGCCACCAGCTCAACACAGAGACAAGTGACTTTTCGTCGCCGGGATACTTTCTCCCGCCCTATCTGTAGGTAATTTATACGAGCAGAGGCATCAAACACGAGGAGTCTATTGCTCGCACAAGACATTGTGGCGTGTGGAAATGACGCTTGTGGACAGGTGAGTATTAGTAATTTATACGAGCAGAGGCATCAAACACAAGGAGTCTATTGCTCGCACAAGACATTTGGTGTGCGGAAATGAACGCTTGTGGACAGGTGAGTATTAGTAATTTCCACCTCTGCTGCCATTACGCCTCAGGTACCTCATTGTAGGGAGTTCCACACTTGTTTCGTCGGTGTACTCTCGTATGCAGTCACATTTCTGGTTCTGTTGTTCACGTTGCTACCACGCATTGTCTTGCCACCACTCTTCCACTGATGCTTCCACTGGTGCTTAGGCCTTCACAACTCCTACCTTCCACATTTCGCCACTACGCTTTTACATTAATGTATCATATATAAGCCGCCATGTTTTATCGGCACTCACTCATCATCTCCCGCCGCTGAAAGTTTCCAGCAGTTTTCATCTCTCAAAGTCTTACTGTCCTCCTTATATCTTTTTATATCTTTCATTTATACTCGAATCATGGAACAAGTGTGTTCAAACTTGAGGTGCTCTGCGGTCATCGCGATCCCAGAGGTATGTTCTTCATGTTCTGTTGTTGTCTCAATTCACATTTCTTCATCTGTAGGGTCAAGAAGTAGCGTTTTCGACCGCAAGTCAGTTTGCGAAAAGTGCTACGGCAAGCCGATTTGCGCAAAGTGCGACCGTTTGTTGCACGTAGATAATTATCTTTTTGGTCTTTGCATATTTTGCTGATCTAGACCTTCACCTGCAGGCGCCAGTCCCGATCGTCCCCGCAAGACAAATTGTGCCTGTAAGTGTGACTTCCGTCGCTGGTATGCTGATTTGTGACATCACCTGCAGTATTTATATGACGAAGCAGAGGAAGAAGTAATCCGTACGTCTCCCGAGACCCAAGCGGGGCTACGCGATCAGGCGTGTACAAGAGCCCGACGGGGAGGGTGATATGCGGGACGAGTACGTTTCTCGCCGTGTGGAACCCAAGAAGAGCAGCACCGATGTCAAGCTGGTGAAGCGTGTCAAAAAGTTGTTCCATTCTACCCAGCGGGGTTCTTAGTACTACTAGTAGGAGATGCGATTATCTGCCGAGTGTTTGCACCAATTCTTAACCATCATGGACCATATTTTCATGTCTACTTATTATGCATATACAACATCGTGTAACCTTATGTATAACTAGACATCATCATGTACTTATGCGTATTTTCCTCTGGACCACACTTTATTTGCCAAATGTCCGCAAGTATGATCCGAAGCCTTGCCATAAACAGAACACTGCGGGGAAGATAGGTGCGTATGAACAGAGCTGGCTGACACTAATATTCACCATTGCACCGCGATCTGTCGAGCTGAGTCTAAACAACGTGAGCTGCGGTATAAGACGGAGAACAGGGCTCGATTTCATTGGTGTCCAGGAGCAGTGGTAACTTCCACGTGCACAATGGTATCGTTTGATCATAATTAAGCAAAACTCTTGTGTAACGTATGGCGATGTGCACCGCCATACAGCAAGTTGACCCTCAACAGCATGCTACTTCAAAAGAAAAGTTCAAACTATTCAAGAAAGATGTTTAGATTTATGTCGTACCATCACAACATTGTCATGCGTAACATACAAAGCTCCGATTTAGGACACAACCGTAAGATTCGTGACTGCCACTACGGGGATGGTGTTACTTGGGTGCCTTGATGTCAGTAGACTTCCCAAACAACTTGATGCGGTGAACCTCTGAGAATATGTTTCAGTGGCAGGGTCCATGATTGAATACATAGAACTAAAATTACCGTCCAAGACGATATCTGGGTGTTTTCGCGCCCAAGTCTCGCAAAATAAAAGGTTAATTTTCGCTGTCAAAATCATTCCTGAGTACACAATTCAAATCGCTCTTATTTCCAACAAGCATGATCGATGATCATCGACAACGTTCGGCTTTCTGTGGTCACGAAGCGCCGAACACGGTTACCGGTTGCAGAGGACTTTCATGTCGGGTTCTGGCCCCTGCCAGTGGGAGGTGGCGACATTCCATGAGTCAGTCTATCTATTTGTCGGGATTATAAGATGGCATGTGGATGACACAAAATATTAGGAATATTTTGTGTCAGTAGAGCTGATTTATTGTCGTGTCTGACTCGGTGTTGTGCTGTAGACACTGTGGAGTAGTCGTTTCGGTGAAATTCACTGGAAAATCCACTGGTGCTGAATGTTTCAGAGTAAGTTTCACTGAAACTGCATGCAGTTAATTTCATTGGAGCGCTGATTCTGAATTTCAGCTGATCATCCTCGATTCAGCACCACCCTTTCAGTGGAAATTTTACTGAATCAGATTCAGCTCTGCGTGTTCTAACCGCCTTCCTAACATGGTAATTTAGTTGGTGTTCTCGTGCCAAGCGCCACTGCTTCTTCGTAGTATGTAGTGTGTGCGTGGCTTGCAGGACTAGCTCTGTTTCCTCAACATTGTTTGGCTGAGGGTTTCGCCCAGGTGAGCATCGACGCATTCACCCCAAACATTTACTCACACTACTGCTGCTCTCGATCTCCTCATGCTTTCGTCATCCCGCCCACCGAAGCCAATTCAAAGGAGCGTTCTATCATGAAACTGCTAACTTTTACTCATTGACCTCCTCTTCCTCGTGGTCCTGTCCACCCAAAGCTCGATCCGCATTATACACACGCCCAGTTCAGACAAGGAGCTTGTCACTATCGCGCTCATTCACCAACTATATTGAAGACTCGAGCGGTCCCCCAGTGTACTTCAAGTACGCAACAAACACAGGTGCCTGATTATCACGAAACATATGTATACATCAAACTAATCACTATCCGATGTATCTGAACCATCTCCAATCTCTTCGTTGCCACCAGGTATTAACCACCGGTCAATGATAAAGGTTTCGCCTCGTGTCTGTACCCGGCCAACAACTGCCTTGATGTTTCGCACATCTGTAACTACTGGTGCGACAAACTCTTTGTATCCAACTAGGGATATTGATGCATCTGTTCCATCAGTGTTGCATGGTGTTATAAGTGCGAGGATGAGCGTTGTATTGCGTAGGAATCTGTAAATTTTGTGTTCGCCAATCTCACAAATTAAAATCTTGTCCAGCTGGCCATAACCGATCACATCGACAGGTCGTGATTCTCCCGCGTCAGAATATGAGATTTCAAACTACAACACGTCAGCTGTGGCCACATGAGGTGAAAATACTCACTCGCACAAATGAGTTGTCACGATACTTTGCATTGCTCATACCCCTCAGAGCATATCTGGTCCTGATTGAATCACCACCGCCAATTATCCTCATTTTCCCCCACAGAGGCATCACAGAAGGCAAGTGCAGTGCAAGATCGTTGCGCCGCCCTCCAAGAACCTGGAAGAGATACACTCCGATTCGTTTGCGGGTATCCTCATCGGGTGTATAGCTGGAACGACATGGTGTTCGCAAAACAATTTCGGGATCTGGTCCGTAAGTCTGCCATTTAGCATTGTATTACACTCACGACTTCCACTACTCACAGTTTTCGAATGATCGTTCATTCTCCAGCTCTTGTTGTCCGCGGCGGGGATTGAGGTCTTTGAGCTCATCTTGGAGGTCAAACTTAACACTGAGTTGGCTGAGGTATGCGGTGTACAAAACGACACGGGAAAGGCCACTCCATGGGTGCCGTCTGGAATGGAGACCAGTCCTGAGGTGCAGGCAATACCGTTCAACATAGAATGTCCAGTGGACCCAAGCAGGTCCACACATGCGCAGGTCTTTTGCGACATGCAGGCATCCATGAATCGGGAGTGTGCAAACTGCTAACCTATCTTCCTTGAATTGATAGTAATAGCTGTTGGTGTCAAGTGAGCTTATTTCGCATGAAAATTGATTTAATTACCGCTCGAACTCTCTGACCCACTCTGCGAACCCTTTTCAAGATCATCGATCTCCTGTGTGGTGATTTGAGCTTGACAGATGTCTTCATCAATGAGATAAGTTTGCACATGTGGGTGTAGTATTTGACCCGTGGAAAGCGATTTCGGAGCACGATGGGTGCAATGTGCATGAACCAAAAACTCCAACCTTCGGCTTAAAGGTCGATTTATCAACAGCAATATTGCCTAGGACTCGCACAAAAGCAGCAGGTATCTGCTTCACTGCTGCTGCTGTTTCAGCGCCGATTTCTTCCCAGACATGTGGCGCGAGTTCATAATCCTCACTGCCACATCCAAATCTTGTAACACCCCGTCCAGAGGTCAACGAGCTGCGGGATAATGTTTCGAGGAACAGGTGCATCCA